>NW_013541474.1:6898-22728 GCF_000499545.2 Eimeria tenella
TTAGGGTTTAGGGTTTAGGGTTTGGCTCGCAGGTGACCCCCTCTTCTGTTATTAGTAAATTTCATGGAGAAACAGAAAAGCTGATCAAGGGGCTCTTCAAAGGTGTACAAACCCTAAACCCTAAACCCTAGACCCTAGATTCTAAATCCTGGACCCTAAACGCTAAACCCTAAATTCTAAACCCTAAACCCTCGGAGCGGTTGCTAGCGAAGGCACACAAGACTAAGATCTGACTGAGACCACTGAACCCTCAAAGGTTACTTCAAACCCTAAACCCTAAACCCTCAACCTCAAACCCTAAACCCTAAACGCTAAACCCTAAACCCTAAACCCTTGTTTTGCTCAGTCGCTGCTCTTGAGAGCCCTTCTTTAATCTTCATTGACGAAATAGATTCTCTACTCGGCAAAAGGCGGGAGGTAAGCGCTAAACCCTAAACCCTAAACCCTAAACCCTAAACCCTAAATGTGACTCCTTAGTGTAGCGTTTAGGGGCGTCTTTAGATGCTGGAAATTGGGCCGACGCGGCTTTGGCAGAGGCCGAGGGTTTAGGGTTTAGGGTTTAGGGTTTAGGGTTTGTGTTGTAGAGGGAAGATGATGCGTCTATCCGAATGAAGAATCAGCTTCTGCAGATGATGGTAAGCAACTGCTGCTGCTGTTGCTGTTGCTGCTGTTGTTGCTACTGTTGCTGCAGCTGTTGCTGCTGTCGCTGCTGCAACTGTTGCTGCTGCTGCTGCTGCCGCTTCTTCTGCTGTTGCTGCTGCCGTTGCTGCTGGTGGCGTTGCTGTTGCTGCTGCGTTCACTGGTGTTGCTGCGGCTGCTGCTGCTGCTGCTGCAGGACGGATTGAGCAGCAGCAGCAGCAGCACCATTATTGTTGTGGGTGCCACCAACAGACCAGATATGCTAGATGACGTAAGCCGCTGCTGCTGCTGCTGTTGCACCTTCTGCTGCTGCTGCTGCATCTGCTGCTGCTGCTGCCGCTGCTGCTACTGACCTTGATATTTTGCTGCAGATGCCGCTGCTGCTTCTTTCGTTGACTGCTGCTGCTGCTGTTGCCCCCACTGGTTTTAATTTGCCGCTGCTTGGAAGCCCTTTTCACTAGGGTTTAGGGTTTAGGGTTTAGGGTTTAGGGTTTAGGGTTTCTGTACAGGCAGCAGTGCGGCGCCTGTCTCGGCGTGTTTTGGTGCCGTTGCCCGACGAGGATACGAGAGCAAAAATTATCCGGTAAATTAGGGTTTAGGGTTTAGGGTTTAGGGTTTAGGGTTTAGGGTTTGGAGGTGCTGTTTGAAGAATACAACTAGGGTTTAGGGTTTAGGGTTTAGCGCTGCGCCCGCGGTGCACAGGCAGCTACTTGATTCGCAAACCCCTGCAGGATGTCGACTTACTGACCAGGTGCGTCGAGGGTTTAGGGTTTAGGGTTTAGGGTTTAGGGTTTAGGGTTTAGGGTTTAGGGTTTGACTTGTGCGCGTTTTCTAATACTGCCCCCAATCCTAAATACATAATAAATAAATATATATAAGTAAATAAATGAACAAATGAATAAAGAATAAATAATAAAAGTATGTAAATAAACAAAACAAAACAAAATAAAATGCAATTAAATAAAGCAAATTGAATTAACCTAAACTAATATAAAACAAAACAAAATAATATAAAATCAAATGAAATAAACAAACTAAGTTAAAACGAAATAAAAGAAAATGAAACAAAATGAAATAAAACAAAACAAAATAAAATAGAATAAATGAATTAAATTAAATTAAATTAAAATGAAGCAAAATAAAATAAAACAAAATAAAAGAAAATAAAACAAAATAAAATGAAACAAAACAAAATGTAATAAAACAAAACAAAACAAAACAAAATGAAACAAAATAAAACCAAACAAAATAAAATAAAACCAAACAAAATAAAATAAAACCAAACAAAATAAAATAAAATAAATTTTATTTTCAGGAATTAAAATCTCTCAGCCAAAAGCTGGAGGGCTGGAGCGGCTCAGACATTCGGGTCTTGTGCTCTGCAGGTAATTAAATTAAATCAAATTAATTAAATTAAATTAAATTATATTAATTAACTTAAATTAAATTAATTAATTTAATTAATTTAATTGATTTAATTAAATTAAATTTAATTTATTTAGTTCAATTTGTTTAATTTGTTTAATTTGCTTTGATTAATTTGATTTAATTAGTTTAATTCCATTTAATTTAATTAAATTGCTTAAATTAATTTAATTGATTCATTAATTAAAGTAATTAAATCAATTTAAGTATTTTAATTACTTTGATTGCTTTAATTAATTTAATTAATCCAATTTAATTCTATTTAAATTAAATTAATTAAATTAATTAATCAAATTAGATTAATTAATGATATCAACTTAAGTTAGTTTAATCGATTTAATTAATTTAATATAATTAATTTAATTTAATTTAATTTAATTTAATTAATTTAATTTAATTTAATTTAATTTAATTACTCTAATTAAACTAATTTTATTTACTTCAATTTAATTTAATTTTGACTAGTTTAGTTAATATGATTCACTTTCATTTAATTAGTTTCATTAATTTAATTTAATCCATTTGATTTAATTGACTTTATTCAATGTAGTTAATGCAATTAGTTTGATTAATTTAATTTAACTAATCTGATGTAATTAGTTTCATATAATTAGTTTACTTTAATCTGATTTTAATTAGTTTAATTAATTTAATTAATTTAATTAATTTAATTGATTTAATTAATTCAATTAATTTAATTAACTCATTTAATTAGTTTGATCTAATTAATATATTTAAATAATAAGTGAAGGGGTTAATTCATTAATTGGTTAATTAATTGATTTGCCAATTGGGACTCTATTTTTCTATTTTTATAAATGCAATTAGTTAATTAATTTTCCTGTTGAGAATTTACTTCTATTTCTTTTAAATCGATTAATTAAATTACTGAAATTTAAGTTAACTTATTAACCATATTTTGAATAAACCAACTAATCAATTCCATTTAATTGAAGTCATTTTCAATTAAATAAATAAATAAACAAATATATTAAATAAATAAATAAATAAATAAATAAATAATTAAATTTCAATTTGTTAATTCTCATCACCTCCAACCCAACCAAAAGCCCAACACCGCCCACTTGGCACCCCATTTACATACCACATGCCATTAATAAACAAACAAATAAATAAATAAATAAATAATAAATTAATAAATTAATTAGTTGATTAAAGTGTTAATTAACTAATTAGCAATTTAATTAATTAACAAACTAACAAATGAATAAATAAATAAACAGATTAATAAATCAATTAATTGATTAATTAATTAATTGATTACCTAACGAATTAATTAATTTATTTATTCAAATAATCATTTAAATGATTACTTAATTAATCAATTAGCGAATTAATTAATTAACTAATTAATTAATTAATTAATTAATCATTTATTTATTAATTTATCATTTATTATTTATTAATTATTTATTCATTTATTATTTATTTATTTATTTATTTATGTTAGCTGCGGACAAAAGCTACGACGAGGCTTTGGAGGCCTTTGGGGACATTCGCAAAGTGCCGAGCGTTTTGAGTTTTCGCCAAATTACCCCCGCAGACTTTGCAGAGGCTCTTTTGCGGGTAAAAAAGAAGTCCATTTGAACTCGTTTTTTTTCTTTTTTTGAATTCTCGGCTTCTTTGCCTCCGTTTTTCCTCTTCTTTCTTCTCTTTTGTTCCTTTTTTTGTCCTCTTTTCATTTATTCTCTTTTCTTCTCTTTTTTTCTTTCATTTCCCGTTTTTTCTGCTTCTTTTCCGTTTTAGTCACCCCATATTCGTTTTCTTTTCATTTTCTGAGCCCAATTGGCTCCTTTCTTCCTCTTCTTTCTCCAATTTCATTTCTTATTTTATCTTCTTTTCATTTATTCTCCTTTATTCTATTTTATTCCCTTTTATTCCATTTTATTCCCTTTTATTTCCTTCCACTTTGTTTCAAAGTTCTCCAAAGTCGCTGTTTTCATTCTGTCGGCTTCTTTGGCTCCATTTTCTCTCTTTTTTCTTCTATTTGGTCTTTTGTTTTATTTCTATTTGTTTATTTATTTTGTTTTTCAAATTCTCCAAACTCCCCAAATTCGTTTTTTCTGCTTTAAATCCCACTTTGATTTGAGTGTTTTTCAACTTTTATTTTCTCCAATTTTTTGCTTTTTTTATTTTTTGAAAATTTATCTTTTCGTCTTTTTGAGCCCTTTGGAGTGTCTAGACAGCTGGCCCCGCGTTGCTCTTTGCTGCCATTTGTTTTATTTCTTTTTTTGATTTCTAACCCTAAACCCTAAACCCTAAACCCTAGGGCATGCCCCAATTTCAGCATCAGATCTGTGCCATTTGGCACTTCTTTTCTTTCTCTATCAATTCAATTCATTTGGATTAATTGATATAATTAAATAATTAAATTATTATTTATTTACTTATTTATTTACTTATTTATTTGTTTATTTATGCAATTTAATTCATTAATTATGTTCCATTTTTTACTTTCAGGTAAAACCCTCTTCTTGCGCCATGGAAAAAGAATTGGCGAAGTGGATGGAAGAACATGGAGTTAAATGAAATCAAATTATTTTATTTCTAATTAATTGAACTAATTAAATTAATCTAATTAATTAATTAATTAACCGTTTATTAATTTATTATTTATTTATCATTAGTTTCTTTTTATTTATTTATTTATTTATTTATTTAATTTATTTATTTATTTATTTATTTTGAGAATTTCCTTTTTTGCATTCTGAAGACTTTCCGCGGCGTCAAACTCCAATTTTTCAATTGGCAAATTAACTCCTTCTTTATTTTTATTTTTATTAATATTTATTATTTTCTATTTCGAATTTATTATTTATTTATTGTTTATTTATTTCTTATTTATTATAATTAATTAATTAATTAATTAATTAACTTATATATTTATTTATTTATTCATTTGTTATTTAATTGTAGAGCACTTAGTTGAGGCCCGCGGGGCGACAGCAGCAAAAGAGGAGAAAAGCAGGAAATTAAAAAACAAAAAAATAAAATTAAAAGATAAATAGATAAATTAATTAATTTAAAAAATAAACAAGAAGATTTATTTCAGAAACGGACAAAAAAGAAAACAAGAGACACTTGCGCCCCGATGCCGCAGTTGCTGTACCTCCTGCTGCTGCTGCTGCTGCTGCACTGCAGCAGCAGCAGCTGCTGCTGCTGTAGGTGGTGCCGTAGAATGCTGCTGTGGCAGCTGCTGTTACTGCTGCGGCAGCTGCTGTTGCTGCTATGGCAGCTGCTGTTGCTGCTATGGCAGCTGCTGTGGCAGCTGCTGCTGCAGCAGCCGCTATTTTTGCTCCAGCAGTAGTTGCTGCTGCTGCTGCAGCAGCTTTGCTGCTGCTGCTGCAGCTGTATTACAGCTTAGTGATTCCCCTTGGCGTCTTTTGCTGCGGCACCTGAACAAAAATAAATACTTGCAAGCAACAGCAATAAGCAGCAGCAGCAGCTGCTGCTGCTGCTGCAGGAGCAGCAGAAATATGTACTAGTGGCAGCAGCACATGCAGTAGCAGCAGCAGGAGCTGCAGCAGCAGCAGCAGAAATAAGTACTAACTGCAGCAGCAGCAGCAGCAGCAGCGTACCATGGACAAAATTTTTATTTCTACGCGAGGCGAAGCGTGTAAAAGCAGCAGCAGCAGCTGCTGCTGCAGCAGCAGCAGCAGCACCCCAACCCTGCTGCTGCTGCTGCAGCCGCTGCTGCAGTTGCTGCAGCGGCAAGAGGTAAATTAAAGCAGCAGTGCAGCAGAAACCTAAATGCAAACACAACAAACCCTAAACCCTAAACCCTAAACCCTTAAGCCAAGACGGGCAAACCAGGCATTGCCTCGCCTGACAGCAAAACGAGGGTTTAGGGTTTGACGTTTTGGCTCAGACGCTAGAGTTTTAAGGCTGCCAAGGGTTTAGGGTTTAGGGTTTAGGGTTTAGGGTTTAGGGTTTAGGGTTTCTGACCAAGGCCGAGGAGCGTCGTGTAAGAGAGAGTAGCAGAGTGCGCCTCAGCCCTAAACATAAAATAAATAAATAAATTAATTAACTAAACAAACAAACAAACAAAAAAATAAATAAATAGATAATAAATAAATAAAAACAGTTAATTGATGAAAGAGATAAATAATTAAATAAACGAACAAACAAAAGAAATAAATGTTAGTGAAGCAATAAATAAGAAGTAAACAGATAATGAATAAACAAATGAATAAATAATTTATCATAAATAATAATAAAAAATAAATAAATAAATAAACAATGAAAAATAAATAAATAAATAAGTGAATAATAAAGAGTAAATGGAAAGATACATATTTTCGCACTGAGGTGTATCGGCACTTTTCAAAACGAAAATATTCATTTCTTTGTTGATTATGGACCAATTGAAGGATTTTTTTGTTTTTTTCTTTTTTAATTGTTTATTTATAATTAATTAATTAATTTGTTTATTTACTCTTCAATTTTATTATTTGCTGCATTGCAGGCGGCGAAGGGGCCCCTTGCTTTCCCCCCCATGCACTTCTGAGCTGTACATACACCCCAGAAAAGCCAAATTAGCGTTTTTTTGGCCTTTTTTTCGCCTTTTTTGCATCAAAACATTTCAAATGCAAATTACAGTTTTAGTTTAATATAAATGGCGGAAAACGTCCTCAAATGTGACGCATTTAAACCCCAAATTGAGCTCGGGGCAAACGCCCAGGTGTACGTACACCGCAGCGGCAATGCCAAACCAGAACAGTCCGACGCAGTCACTTCGTGCAGAAGTCCCTAAAGACAATTTACAAATGAATAAATAAATAAATAAATAAATTAAATAATAAATAAATAAACAATAAACTATTTGATAAGGCGCGTGAGAAGCAATAGCAGCAACAGCAGTTCCTGCAGCAACAGCAGCAGCAACAGCAGCAGCTAGAGCAGCAGCAAGAGCAGGAGCAACAGCAGCAGCAAGAGCAGCAGCAACAGGAACAGCAGCAGTACAACAATAACTCGAAGGAGAGCATAAAGAAAAACTTTTAAAATAAATCAAATGCAAACTGAACACAAAACCCAAACCCTAAATTAGGGTTTGGAACAAAACCACACTATCAGCATTTAAAGGCAAGAGTGTTAATCTATATTAGGTTTAATATTTCGCTGCTGCAGTATTTCCCGACTAAACCCTAAACCCTAAACCCTAAACCCTACACCCTCTTCAAATACTCACCCTGAAGGTATATAATACATAGAGAGACACATCTCCGGCGCTCAACTGCAACACAAACCCTATACCCTAAACCCTAAACCCTGAACCCTAAACCCTAAACCCTAGGCCCTAAACCCTCCTTAACTATTGGTAGCTCGATTTCAATTCCGCCTTCGACACCCTATTTGCCAAGAATAAGCCCAAACCCTAAACCCAAAACCCTAGACCTTAAACCCTAAACCCTAAACCCTAAACCCTAAACCCTCACCAGCGGCGCTGGATTATAAAACCCTTTTAACTGTTCAAATGAAGAAGATGCCCCTCCAGAAAAAACAAAACGGGAGTTCTCGATCTGGCACTGAGGCGTACGCGCATCACCTAAACCCTAAACCCTAAACCCTAAACCCTAAACCCTAAACCCTAAACCCTGGTCCGTGAATGCTAATGCTCAAGGCACGTTTTGCAGAAGCTCTCCCTTTGGGCCTTTCGCTGTAGCTCCAATTTCGAGGGTTTAGGGTTTAGGGTTTAGGGTTTAGAGTACCTGTAGGGGAATTGTTACGTCGATATAAGGGCCCTCAAGGTGCTGCTCCTCAACCACCCCTGCAACATAAACCCTAAACCCTAAACCCTAAACCCTAGAACACTTGTGAGAAGCAGCTCCGCCTAAACGGGATCGCAAAAGAAGTTTTCGAGCTAGGGTTTAGCATTTGGCCCTAGGGTGTAGGGTTTGGGGCCAGGGTTTAGGGTTTAGGGTTTAGGGTTTACCGATTTGTTGCTGAGCCAAGAAAGACGAACGAATTCGGAGGTTTCCGTAGAGAGCGCGCAAAATCACCAGACCTGAAAAGCGAGGGTTTAGGGTTTAGCGAGGGACTAGGGTTTGGCGAGGGTTTAGGGTTCAGTGAGGGTTTAGGGTTTAGGGTTTGGAATGAGACTTTGAGGGTTAAAATTAGGGTTTAGTGCTTTTAGAATTCACACCAACTGCCAGTGTATTATGGTGGGTAATTAGGGTTTAGGGTTTAGGGTTCAGGGTGTAGGGTTTAGGGTTTGGGGTTCGGAGCTTACCGTTCTGTGACTTCTCCTTCTCCAGCTTGTTTCGGTATTCAATTTGCTGCAGAGATAAAACCCTAAACCCTAAACCCTAAACCGTAAACCCTAAACCCTATTTAGTGTTACACAAATCAAGCAGGAAAGGCGAAACAAACAAGTAGGGTTTAGGGTTTAGGGTTTAGGGTTTAAAGTTTGGCTCACCATATTTTGTATGTCTCTCATTGTGCGGAGTTGCTGAAGCTCTTGCAGCTCCACCAGCTGCAAGCAAACCCTAAACCCTAAACCCTAAACCCTAAACCCTACTGGGCAGAGACCCAAGAGAATGCTAGGGCTTAGGGTTTAGGGTTTAGAGCCTAGGGTTTAGGGTTTAGGGTTTACGGTTCAGACGACAGAAAAGTCCTCTGGAACCCGTTTTTCGATGCAGTAACAACCCCCCTAAACTGAGGGTTTAGGGTTTAGGGTTTAGGGTTTAGGGTTTGTCACTTTTCTTTCGGCATTTGGGGTTTTTTCTTTTTCATTTTTCAAATCCAATTTAATTCTTTTGCTTTCATCAGAAAGAATAAAATATGCCTCTTGAACTTTGTAAAGTTCTTCGCCGCCAGCAGGGCCCCCGCAAACCCTAACAAACCCCAAGCCCTAAACCCTAAACCCTAAACCCTAAGCCCCAAACCCTAAACCCTAGATACTACACCCTGAACTCTCCGATTTGCGCAGTGAAAGCAGCCCCTTTCTGCCACCATCGAAGCCTCCACAAACCTTAAACCTTAAACCCTAAACCCTAAACCCTAAACCCTAAACCCGCAACCCAAAAACCCTAAACCCTAAACCCTAAACCCTAGCTCACTTGTCAGGGTGCAGCCGTTTGCAAAGCGAAAACCCTTAACGGTTTTCTGGCTTCCGCTGTCGGCAGTCGCTGCATGCACTGGGGTTTAGGGTTTAGGGTTTAGGGTTTAGGGTTTAGGGTTTGCGCAGTGCATCCTTTTTATGTCTATGCCCTCTGACTAATTTCTTTTTGCTTTTTTTTGCCATTTGCTGCAGAATTTCTCAGCTATTCTCAACGAAACCCTAACCCTAAACCCTAAACCCTAAACCCTAGGGTTTAGCTAAACCCTAGACCCTTTTGTGCGACACGGGAGAAACGCAAAACCTATACTTCTAAACCCTAAACCCTAAGCCCTAAACAAGGCAGAGTTTATCCCTTCAGCAACCTGTCTGGCAGCAGCTGCAGCAGCGGCAGCAATTCATGCAGCAGCAGGAGCAGCAAGAGCAGCAGCAGCAATTCATGCAGCAGCAGGAGCAGCAAGAGCAGCAGCAGCAGCAGCGGCTTCAGTAACAGCAGCAGCAGCAGCAGCATCGGCAGCGGCGGCAGCAAGGACTGCAGCGAACGCCGCCGCTGCGACAGCAGCAGCTGCTGCTGCTCTGTCTGCCGTTTGCTATCAGGAACAGCAGCAGCAGCAGCAGCAGCAGCAGCGGCAGCGGCAACAGCAGCAGCGGCAGCGGCAACAGCAGCGGCAGCAGCAGCAGCACCCAGTCCACTGGGCCAATATCAGCAGACGCAATAGCAGCAGCAGCAGCAACAACAGCAGCAGCAGGACCAGCAGCAACAGCAGCAACAGGAGCCGCCGCAGCAGCAGCAATGCAGTGTAGGGGAAAAGACCTTCACTTTTTGTCGCGTCCAGCTGCTGCAGCAGCAGCAGGAGCAACAACAGCAGTAGCAGCAGCAGCACGCAACCGTTTCTCGGCTGCAGCAGCAGCAACCACGGCAGCAGCAGCGGCAGCAGCTGCTGCTGCTGCTTCTTCAGTGCAGTGGGCGAAGCCAATTTGCTGCTGCTCCTCCCTAGCTGCTGCTGCAGCATGCAGCAGTAGCAGCAGCAGCAAAATGCAGACATGTCAACGGCTGTTGCTCGCCAAGCACAGTGGGTTAGCAGCTGCAGCAGCAGCAGCTGCTGCTGCTCGTGGCACTTCTGCTGCAGTGCATGAAGCCGCGGCGTATTACAGCAGCAGCAGCAGCGCCTCCACTCCAAGCAGCAGCAGCAGCAGCCCTCCTACCAGCAGCAGCAGCAGCAGCAGAAACAGCAGCAGCAGCAGCAGCAGCCCTCCCAGCAGCAGCAGCAGCTCTCCCAGCAGCAGCAGCAGCAGCAGCAGCCCTCCCAGCAGCAGCAGCAGCAGCAGCAGCAGCAGAAACAGCAGCAGCAGCAGCAGCCCTCCCAGCAGCAGCAGCAGCAGCAGCAGCAGCAGCGTGGAGGCGGAGAGCAGCAGCATGATAGACCAGTGGTTCACTTCGATCGACGCCAACAGAGACGGCTTTATTTCGCAGAGAGAATTTCGCACTTGGTACTGCCTGCACTTCATTCCCACCTTTGCGCAGCAGCAGCAGCAGCAGCAGCAGCAGCAGCAGCAGCAGCAGCAGCAGGGGGGGGGGGCGGGCAAGGAGAAGGGGGGGGCGGGGAAGGAGGGGACGCAGCAGGAGCCGCTCAAACAGCAGCAGCAGCAGCAGCAGGAAGGTGCTGCTGCAGCAGGAGGCAGCAGCAGCAGCAGCAGGGACTGCAACAGCAGCAGCTGCAGCAGCAAAGCGGTGTGTCCTCTTAGCGGCAGCAGCAGCCTGAGCACCCCCGCAACGCAGCAGCAGATGCAGCAGCGGCTGCTGCTGCTGGAGACAGAAGCAGCAGCACTACGTGCTGCGCTGCAGTCGGGGCAGCAGCAGCAGCAGCAGCAGCCCATCAGCAACAGACAAGTTCTTTCTATTCTCGCGCGCAGCGCCATTCCCTATATAGGATTTGGCTTCATGGATAACTGGCAAGCTGCTGCTGCTGCTGCTGCTGCGGTTGCTGCTGCTGCTGCTGTGGTTGCTGCTGCTGCTGCTGTGGTTGCTGCTGTGGTTGCTGCGGCTGCTGCTGCTGTTGTTGCTGGCGCTGAAGCTTCTGTGGCTGCTGCTGCTGTTGCTGCTGCTGATACTGCTGCTGGTGAAGCTGTTGCTGCTGCTGCTGTCGCTGGTGCAGCTCTTGCGATTGCTGCTGCCACCTCTGCTGCTGCTGCTGCTGCTGCCGCCGTCCGCACCAGCAGCAGCAGCAGCAGCAGCAGCAGCAGCGTGGGCTCTATCGCTCCGTTTTCTTTGCTGCTGCCAGCCAAAGCCTCGTCTAACCTTTCTGTTTATTTCTTTTTATTATTTATTTATTTATTTATTTATTTATTTATTTATTTATTTATTTATTTATTTATTTATTTATTTATTTTTTGTTCAGCCTCATGCTGCTGTGCGGGGAGTTGATTGATTTGCAGCTCAGCGCCGTTCTGGGCCTTTCGACCTTAGCGGTAATTTCCTATCTTTGTTTTTGAATTAATTTAAATAATTTAATTAATTAAATTAATTTAATTAATTAATTAAATTAATTTAATTAATTAATTAATTAATTAGTTATTTAATTAAATAAATTAATTAATTAGTTTAATTAATTAATTAAAGGAGTTAATTTGGTTGGTTAGTATATTTAACTGTTTTAATTAACTTGAAATACTTATTTCCTGCAGTTATTTATTTCATTTTTCCTTTTTTGTGAATTTAAAAGGCAATTAGTTTTCATTTTAAAATCATTTTATTTTTAATTAATTATTTGTTTTTAATTAATTTACTTTATAACTTTTTAATTTGATTTCGGAAATAACGAATTCCGCGCAAGAGAACCTGAAACTTTAATTACATTTAATTAAAATAAAATTAAAATGAAATAAAATGAATAAAAAGGAAAGCAATAAGTGAATCACACTAAACTTGGTCTGTATTTCGCATTAAATTTAATTCAAATATAAGAGTATGTTTAGATGGATAAAAGTGAAGGAAATGAATGAATTATATTAATATAGGTATATACATTGGATTAAATTAAATGAAAATATGATTAAAATGAAATAAAATGGTTAAGAGGGAATAAATAAATGAATTACACAAGAAATTATCTATAATTTGCACTAAATTCAATTAAAATATCATAAGACGAAATATAATGGATTAAAAGGGACGAAATAAATGAATTATATCCGAAGTGATATATAATTGCATTAAATTAAATTAAATTTAAATTAAAATGAAATAAAATGGCAAAAGGAAAGAACTTGGATTTTGTTTTTTCGGGTGTATAGGCAGCTGGCCTCGGGAACCTCATCAGCTGCGCCTCGGGTGTCATTACAGGAGGTTTCATAGAGCGTTTTGTTTACAGATTTCGATGTAAGTTTTCAATTAATTAATTAATTAAATGATTTTAAATCAATTGATTATTATTTATTTATTTCATTTCATTTATTTCCCCGTTTTCCGGATTGTTTTGGGCCTCTATCCCGCCGTTTTAGCGACTTTTCAATTTGTCTTCAGATTCCGATGCAACTTGATTTTTTTTTGTTTTTACCCTTTATTGATATGTTATTATTATCTTTTATTTATTTATTTATTTATTCAAATTTTATTTATTTGTTTATTTATTTATTCATTTGTGTTGTAGCTGAATTTCCTTGGCAGCTGCGAGCGTAGAGCCAGCGGCGTGGCAGATATCTTCGAACTGCTGCTTAAACTTGAATTAAAATAGAACAAATTAATTAATTTATTTATTTTTATTTATTTCTTTTCTTCAGGGCTTCCAAAAGCCCGTTTATCGCCTCTTCAGGCCGAAAGTCTGAAAGCCAGAAATTCCCATTTGTGCGGCTCGGTGGTGAGTTGGGGTGTACACACACCTGGGGTGTACACACACCTGGGGTGTATAGGCACCTTTTCGATGCTTTTCAGGTGTACAGACAGCTTTTGAACTGCTTTTGAGGAGTATAAATGTGCAGGAATAAACAAATGAGAAACAAAGGAGCGCAGAGACGAAAAAGAAAAAATAAAACTTGAAAAAGTACAACAATTCATTAATTGAAATAATGAATTTAAATTCAAGTTTCTTTTTTGGGTCTTTTCAGATGGGGATTTGCATCGGCTGTATTATTGGACTTTTCCCTTTGCTGCTGATGCCCCAAAAACGAAGAGAAACAGAAGCTGAAAAAGACAACAAACAGCTAGCTAGCCAGCTAGCTAGCTAGCTAGCCAGCTAGCTAGCTAGCTAGCCAGCTAGCTAGCTAGCTAGGTGGCTAGCTACCTGTCTAGCTACCTGCCTAGCAATCCGGCTAGCTAGCTGGCTAGCTAGCCGGCTAGGTAGCTGGCTAGCTGGCGGACTAGCTAAGCAGCTGGCTAGCTAGCTGGCTGTTTGGCTAGCTAGCTGGCTGGCTATTTGAGACAAGGAACAGCTAGCTGGAAAGCTAACTAGCTAGCTGGGCAGCTAGCCAGCCGGCTAGCTGGCTGGCTGGGTAGCTAGCTAGCAAGCTAGCTGGCTAGCTAGCCAGCCAGATCAATGGCGGAAGAACAGCAAAAAGGGTTTAGGGTTTAGGGTTTAGGGTTTGGGGGTCCGGGTGTACGGACACCGCAACTGAAGCGTTTATTCGACCCCCTTTATTTTTGTCTTTCATTTCCTCTTTCAGTAGTCTATTTATTTATTTTATTTATTTATTTTTATTTATTATCTATTTATTTACTTATTTATCTATTTTATGAGTTTAAACTCGTCCATTTGGCTCTGCGGAGCACAAATGATTAAAAGAAGAAAATCAAAGGTAAGAGAAAAAGCCGGAAATGAATGAAGGAAGAGTGGCAGCTAGCTAGCTAGCTACCTAGCTAGCAAGCTAGCTGGCTAGCTAGCTAGCTGGCTAGATAGCTAGCTGTTTAACAGGCTATTTATCTAGCTAGTTAAATTGCTAGCTATCTAGCTAGCTAGCTACCTAGCTGGGCGAGCTCCGTGCCGCTAGCGGGCTGGCTAAGTGCTGTCTAGCTAGCTAGCTAGCTAGCTAGCTAGCTGGACGGCTAGCTAGCCAAGAGAGCTAGTTGCCTAGCTAGCCGCTAAATTGTCAGCCGCCAAGCCAGGCGGCTAGCTAGCTGCTCAGCTAGATGGCTAGCCAGCTAGCCAATTGTACGGCTAGCTAGGGAGTTAAGTTTGTGGCTATCTAGCCAGACAAATGGCTGGCTAGCTACTTATATGGGCAGCTAGCTGTAGACGAGATGGACTGCTGGCTCGGTAGCTTAGGACTGGCTAGCTAGCTGGCTAGCTAGCTAGCCTAATGGGTTGACGGCTGACTCACTGGAAAGATAGCTAGCCAGATGTGCGGCTAACTAGCTGGCTAACTAGCTAACTATGTAGCTGGCTAGCCAGGTGGGTGGCTGGCTAGCTAGCTAAATCGTGTGGTTATGGAGTGGCGGCGAGAAAGTAAAGAAGGGGAGAAAAGTTAGGAAATAAAAAGACATAAAAACAAATTAAACAAAAAAGGAATTAATTCAAAGGAAGTAAAAAGAAGATAAGTGAGTGATCGGGAGGCCTGAGTCGCAGTTCTCATGGTTCCGAGGTGTACATACACCTCGGGCTCGCGGTCCGTGGTTTTCAGATTTTTGAGTCGAATTAAATATTATTTAAACCAAATACAATATAATTACATGATTTAAACTCAAAAATGGATTCGAAGAGTCAAAAGAAGAACTAAAAGCCCCAAGAGCGAGCGCATGCAGAGGTAGCTGGGGCTGGGGTGTATGTACACCCGAAATTTCGGCGGCGGCGCACAGCAGCTGCCGACGAAAGTTTAAAATTTTAATTCTTTTAATTTGTTTTTATAAAAGTTTATATTCGAGAAAGAAACTGAGAAAAGAAAAGGTGTTCTTCGGAAGTCCCCCCGCCCCAGCGAGACAAACAAACGAGGCTTTAGGGTTTAGGGTCTAGGGTTTAGGGTTTAGGGTTTTGGTGCACCGGACCCGGCCCTAACACAAACCCAGAAAAACAAATTTCAACCTCATTCAGCCGCATCCTAGGGTTTAGGGTTTAGGGCTTGGGGTTTAGGGCGTCCGAACTCAACCAAGATGCTGCAGAAAAAACGGGAACACGTAGGCAAACCCTAAACCCTAAACCCTAAACCCTAGGCTCTAAGCCGTACTGTCGACTCCTTAGACTGTCCCTAGTTGGTCCTTTTGCTTTCTGTTGGAGCCCCTCGCAGATATTAGGGTTTAGGGTTTGTGGTCTGTGGCTTAGGGTTTGGGGGTTCAGGGTTTAGGGTTTAGGGTTTAGGGTTTAGGGTTTGTGCGCAGCTCGACGATTCGTCTGACGAGGACTCCATCCCTCTGTCAAAACGGTTTAAGAAGTCTAAAACGGAAGCAGCAGCAGCAGCAGCACCTGCTGCTGCTGCTGTTGCTGCTGCTAAGGAAGCCCCTGCAGCAGAGGAGAGTGTATCCGTTAAGAATGAAAGCAGAAGCAGCAGCAGCAGCAAGGAGGACAGCAGCAGCAACGGGGGCAGAGGAGCTGCGAAGCCCTCGCCAGCAGCAACAACAGCAGCAGCAGCAGCAGCAACAACAGCAGCAGCAGCAACAGCAGTAGCAGCAGTGGGGGGTTCTCTTGCTGCTGCTCTGCGCAGCGTGAAGGCAGAGGGCTCTGCGGCTGCGGCGGCACCAGCAGCAGCAGCAACAGCAGCAGCA
>NW_013541474.1:22828-45896 GCF_000499545.2 Eimeria tenella
GCAGCAGCAGCAGCAGCAGCTGAAGTACACTAGAGCCCGTTGTAGATGCGTCTATGGGCGCCTCCTCCGCCAGCGCAGCATTTCCGTTCTTCTCCGCCCCGCCGAAAGCCTTAGACTGCAGCAAACACCCCAAACCCTAAACCCTAAATCCTAAACCCTAAACCCTAAACCCTTGGCCTAGACCCCGTGCAACGCGTGCTCTCACTAAACCCTAAACCCTGGAGCCTTTGTCTCTCTATTGTGGCTAAAAACCCATCCCCAGGACCCCGCTTCCCAAACCCCAAACCCCAAACCCCAAACCCTAAACCCGAAACCCTAAACCCTTGTTTGGTGTCTGGTGCGGACCTGCGCAGCGGCCTTGTGGTTCTTCTGGGCTCTGGCTTTGCCGCCTGCTTCTGCGCCGGCGCCTCCGGCGCCGCTGCTGCTGCTGCTGCTGTGCTGCTGCTGCTGCTGCTGCTGCTCAGCCTCCTCCGCAGCTTCTTCCTGCGGCTGCCGGAAGTGCAGCGAGCCAGAACGCCGCAGCGCGAAAGTCCCCAAGTGCTCCGGGACTTCGAAGCACTCCCCGATGTGCAGCCTGCTGGAGGCGATCTTCACGTTGCCCTGCGCCCCACAGCAGCAGCAGCAGCAGCAGCAGCAGCAGCAGCAGCAGCAGCAGCAGCAGCAGCAGCGGCAGCAGCAGCAGCAGCAGCAGCAGCAGCAGCAGCAGCAACAGCACCCGACGCAGCAGGCTTCGAAGCCTGCGACTTCTCAAACATCAAGCAGCACCTAGACGCTCAAAAGGAAGCCAAGAAAAACATGTCAAAGGAGGAAAAGGAAGTAGGGTTTAGGGTTTAGGGTTTACGAGGGTTTACTAGGGTTTAGGGTTTAGAGTTTAGGGTTTAGGGTTTAGGGTTTGGGGCTATTAGGTGGCCGTTGTGTTTCGTTCGAGGCTTGTTCTGCAGCATTTTTCGTGCTCGCTCCCTTGGGCGCGCGGCGTGTGTGTGGGCGAGGGTTTAGGGTTTAGGGTTTAGGGTTTAGGGTTTGTGTTTAGGCGCTGAAAGCTCAAAAAGATGCAGAAGCTGCTCCTTTTGCATTTGCCCTTGTGGACTGGCTGAGGGAAAAAGTCGGAAACTGCAGAGTCGAACCTCCGGGCCTTTTCAGGGGCCGCGGCGAACACCCGAAACAGGGCATGCTCAAGGTACGAGGGTTTAGGGTTTAGGGTCTAGGGTTTAGGGTTTAGGGTGTGGGGTTTTGAGGGGTCGGGGTGGGTTGTGTGGGCTTTCTGCGTCTGAAGCGCTGCGCGGGCTTCTTGTGAACGTCTCACTTCAGGGTTTGGGGTTTGGGGTCTAGGGTTTAGGGTATAGGGTTTCGGGTCTAGGGTTTAGGGTTTAGGGTTTCGGGTCTAGGGATTAGGGTTTAGGGTTTAGGGTTGTTTGCAGGACAAGAGGTAGTTTGAACCGTCGCTTCCACCGTGTGTGTGGCGTAACTGGGTTTGGGCCTATCGTTTAGGGTTTACGGCTGGGGGTTTAGGGTTTAGGGTTTAGGGTTTAGGGTTTAGGGTTTGTGCAGCGAAGGATATTCCCTGAAGACGTGATACTGAACCTCGGCGAAGAAGCCCCCGTTCCTGTTGCAGCAGATATGCCGGGCCACTGTTGGCGAGATTTGGCGCACGACAGCAAAGTGACTTGGCTGGCGTTTTACCGAGATTCCATCAATGATCAGGTACTAAACCCTAACTTAGGGTTTCAGTAGAAGCCCTGATTCAGGGCTTGAATGAGCTCCACGTAGACCCCCGATAGGCCTCATATTAACGCCAGGAGGAAGGTTTAGGGTTTAGGGTTTAGGGTTTAGGGTTTAGGCCACTGTTGGCGAGATTTGGGCAAAGTGACTTGGCTGGCGTTTTACCGAGATTCCATCAATGATCAGGTACTAAACCCTAACTTAGGGTTTCAGTAGAAGCCCTGATTCAGGGCTTGAATGAGCTCCACGTAGACCCCCGATAGGCCTCATATTAACGCCAGGAGGAAGGTTTAGGGTTTAGGGTTTAGGGTTTAGGGTTTAGGCCACTGTTGGCGAGATTTGGGCAAAGTGACTTGGCTGGCGTTTTACCGAGATTCCATCAATGATCAGGTACTAAACCCTAACTTAGGGTTTCAGTAGAAGCCCTGATTCAGGGCTTGAATGAGCTCCACGTAGACCCCCGATAGGCCTCATATTAACGCCAGGAGGAAGGTTTAGGGTTTAGGGTTTAGGGTTTAGGGTTTAGGCCACTGTTGGCGAGATTTGGGCAAAGTGACTTGGCTGGCGTTTTACCGAGATTCCATCAATGATCAGGTACTAAACCCTAACTTAGGGTTTCAGTAGAAGCCCTGATTCAGGGCTTGAATGAGCTCCACGTAGACCCCCGATAGGCGTCGAATTAGAGCTGAGTTAGGGTTTAGGGTTTAGGTGGTTGCCGAGGAGGTTGCAAAACCCTAATTTAGGGTTTCAGCAAACCCTGCTCCAAGCCGAGTTTCGCCCCAACTAGGCCGCAAACCCCAAACTTTCTCCCCAACCCTAAACCCTCGCGCCCCCCGCAAACCCTGCAGCTAACCCCCCTCAAAACCCTCGCAAAACCCTCGCAAAACCCTCGCAAAACCCTCGCAAAACCCTCGCAAACCCTAGCCCGCACCCGGCGCCGCAGCCCCCCAAACAAACCGCCCTGCAGCTATTCGCATCTAACAAACAAACAAGTCAATTTAATCACCAATTACTTTTTATTATTATTTATTATTTATTATTTATTATTTATTTTATTTATTTTATTTGTTTTGTTTTATTTATTTATTTTATTTAGGTCAAGTACATGTACCTCGCCGCGCAGTCCGGCTTCAAAGGCCAGCAAGACTTTCTCAAGTACGAAAAGGCGCGAAGACTGAAACATTTCGTTTCCAAAATTCGAAAAGACTATTTTGCAAAAATGAAAAGTCCAGATCTTCTCGAGAGGCAGTTGGGAACTGCCACTTACCTCATTGACTTCCTCGCCTTGAGAGTGGGAGGCGAGAAGGATACCGGTAACTGCTGCTGCTGCTGCTGCTGCTGCTGCTGCTGCTGCTGCTGCTGGTAGTTGCGTCTTGCTGCTGCTCGTATTAGTGCTGCTGCTGCTGCTGCTGCTGGTTTGTTGGGAACTGCCACTTACCTCATTGACTTCCTCGCCTTGAGAGTGGGGGGCGAGAAGGATACTGGCAAGTGCCGCTGCTGCTGCTGCTGCTGCTGCTGCTGCTGATGGTGGTGGTGGTGGTGGTAGTTGCGTGCTGCTGCTGCGGATATTAGTGGTGCTGCTGCTGCGGATATTAGTGGTGCTGCTGCTGCTGCTGCTAGTGTGATGGTGTCTCATTGACTTCCTGGCATTGAGAGTGGGGGGAGAGAAGGATACTGGCAAGTGAAAGTGCTGCTGCTGCTGCTGCTGCTACTGTTGCTGCTGCTGCTGCTGTTGCTGCTGCTGCTGCTGCTGCTGCTGATGGTGGTGGTGGTGGTGGTGGTGGTGTTGATGATGTTGGTGTTGGTGGTGGATTAGGGTTTAGGGTTTAGGGTCTAGGGTTTGCGTGCAGCGGAGCAGTTGGACACCGTGGCTGCTGCAGCTAGCCTGGGGGTTTAGGGTTTAGCGTTTAGGGTTTAGGGTTTAGGGTTTAGGGTTTGCGTGCAGACGAGGAGGCGGACACAGTGGGCTGCTGCAGCTTGCGCGTGGAGCATGCGAAGTTTAATTTGGAGACAGAAGAAGTCACTCTCGACTTTTTGGGAAAAGACTCCATTCGCTACTTCAACACTGTCAAAGTCTGCTGCTGCTGCTGCTGCTGCTGCTGCTGCTGTTTGTTGCAATTTGTTGCTGTTTGTTGCGATTTGTTGCTGTTTGTTGCTGTTTGCTGCTATTTGCTGCTGCTGTTTGCTGCTGTTTGCTGCTGCTGCTGCTGTTTGTTTTTGCTGCTGTTCGTTGCTGCTGCTGTTTATTGCTGTTTGCTGCTGCTTCGCTGCTATTTGCTGCTACTTGTTGCTGCTTGCTGCTGCTGCGTACGATGTATCATGTTTATTTGTCTATTTAAAGTAATTAATTATTTATTTATTTATTTATTTATTTATTTATTTATTTTGATTTATTCATTTATTTTATTTTTTTATTTATTTGCTTCAGATAGACTCTCAAGCCTTCAAAAACTTGCGGGAATTTTGCCGAGGGAAAAAGCCAGAAGAAGATGTTTTTGATTCAATAAATGTATGTTAAATATTTTTAACTTAATTTAATGTAATTTAATTTAATTTGATTTAATTTAATATAATTTAGTTTTTAATTTTAATTTACTCATTTATTTCAAATTATTTATTTAATTTCATCCAAAAAAATGAAAATAACGCCGAAGTTGAGCTCAAAGTCACCTAAACCCTAAACCCTAAACCCTAAAAATCAATTCTTCAAACCCTAAACCCCTTTTTGGCGTTTTACTTCGCAGAGTGCTTCTTTAAAGAACCAACGGAGGCCAGCCAAACCGAAACCCTAGCTCGAACCCTAAACCCTAAACCCTTTTTTGGTTTTATTTTGCAAAGCACTTCTTTAAACAACCATTTAAAGACAGCTAAACCAAAACCCTAGCCCGAACCCTCAACCCTAAACCCTCGTTTGGTGTTTAATGTTGCAGAGCACTTCTTTAAACAACCATTTACAGGCAGCAAAGCCAAAACCCTAGCCCGAACCCTAAACCCTAAACCCTTTTTTGGTGTTTTATGTTGCAGAGCACTTCTTTAAACAGCCATTTAAAGACATCTACACCAAAACCCTAGCCCGAACCCTAAACCCTAAACCCTTTTTTGGTGTTTTATTTTGCAGAGCACTTCTTTAAACAACCATTTAAAACAACTCATGCCGGGGCTAAGCGCGAAGATGTTTAGGACTTATAATGCGAGCATTACTCTGCAGCAAGAACTCCAAAAGCTCCAGTAAACCCTAAACCCTAAACCCTAAACCCTCAACTCTGCGGGGAAGGTCCCTCCGTGCTGAAGAGAACACAAGAGAAGGGCGCCTCTGAAGAGACTTGAGTCGCTGGGGTTTGGCGCGGTATATTAGGAACTTCAGGGTTTAGGGTTTAGGGTTTAGGGTTTAGGGTTTAGGGTTTGTGGTCAGGCCAACTCTGCGAAAATTCAAGGAGGAAGTTGAGCGCGAGGGTTTGAAGAAGGCGGGGAAGGCGAAGGCGAAGAAGGTGAAGGAAGAGCCTGCTGCTGCTGCAGCAGCAGCAGCAACAGCAGCAGCAGCAGCAGCAGCAGCAGCAGCAACTGACGCAGATGACTTGCCGCTTTCGAAAATAAAAACAAAAGATGAAAACCCTAATGAGGAAATCCTCGACGTGGATTTGTCAGATGTGAACCAGCTCGTGCAGTTCTACAACGACGCCAACAGGCACGCCCAAACCCTAAACCCTAAACCCTAAACCCTAATATTTCGCGCTGCAGCTGCAGCAGGGTTATGCTGCTGCAGCAAGACGCCGTTTCTCGCCGCGCCGCGCCCCAAGCCAAGTAGCCAAATAAAACGATTTATTTATTTATTTATTTATTTTATTTATTTATTTATTTATTTATTTATTAATTTATTTATTTATTTATTTATTTATTTGCAGAGCTGTGGCCATTCTGTGCAACCACCAACGCTCTGTGCCGAAGCAGCACGCAGCTTCGATGGCGCGGCTGCAGCACCAGTTGGAAGCAATTGAAGAAGATTTGAAAGAATTAAAAGAATACTTTTCGTTTTTAAACAGCAAACAAAACCACAAACCCTTCAAATTCAAGTCCGATTTCAAGGTGCAACCCCTAAACCCTAAACCCTAAACCCTAGCGAACCCTCGCAGTCCAAACCCCGCTTTCTGGCGAGCTCTCAAAGCCCCCCAACACAAACCCTAAACCCTAAACCCTAAACCCTAGCGACCTGCCAAACCTCCACAGGGCAAAACCTAAACCCGCAGTAAACCCTAAACCCTATACCCTTTCAACCCCGAGGGCCTAAACGCTCAAACCCTAAACCCTCAAGCCTCCCCTAAACCCTCAAGCCTCCTCAAACCCTAAACCCTCAAACCCTAAACCCTCAAACCCTAAACCCTAATTTGTGTGCAGAGCCTCAAGGGCGAGCCGAGGAAGTCCATTGTTAAGGAGGGAATGAAAGGAGATGCCGTCGCGAAGAAGATCCAACAAATTGAGTAAACCCTAAACCCTAAACCCTAATTCGTAAACCCTAAACCCTAATTCGTAAACCCTAAATCCTAATTTTTCAGAGGTGGCTGTGGAAGCCTGAGGGTTTGGATTTGAAAGGAAATTTTGAATTGTTTTTTCTTTTTTAATTTTAAATTGAAAAATTATTAATTTCATTTTCATTGAAACAATTTTTAATTTTTTTTGGAATTTATTGAAATAACTTTCTACTTTGTTTCATTTTTTAATAAATTTTATTTATTCTTTATCCATTTTAATGAAACTAATTATTTATTCCCTTTTAATTCTAAATTATATAAATCCTTTTTATTCATTCAATTTAAAATTAAATAAACAAATTCAATTTTGTTGTAAATAAATTAAAAATAAATAAATTGCTTATTTGCTGATGCAGAGAGATAATTCTTTTTCAATTATTTCATTTTCAAGTAAACAAATTCTTTTTATTCTTTTTTATTTTAAACCGAACAAACTCTTTTAGTTGTTTAATTAAACAAAACGGATTCTTTTTATTATTAAATCAAAATAAATAATAAATAAATAAATAATAAATGAATAAATAAATAGCAATTGAATGTTCACTTGTTTACAGAAAAAAGAAACAAAATCATCTTTTAAAAACTCGAATGAAAGACGAAAACAAAACTGTCTTTTTATTCAACAAATAAACAAATAAATAAATAAATAAATAAATATATTTATTTATTTATTTATTTATTTATTGTTTTCAGAAAAAAGAAACAAAGTCACCTTTTAAAAATGCGAATGAAAGACGAAAACAAAACTGTGGCTTTGGGGACTTCTAAAATCAATTATATGGACCCCAGAATTACTGTTGCTTTTTGCAAACAATTCGAACTCCCCATCGAAAAAATCTTTAACAAGGTCAGCTGCTGCTGCTGCTGCTGCGGCTGCTGCTGCTGCTGCTGCTGCTGGGGCTCATTCTGGGGCTGGGGCTGGTTCTGGGGCTGCAACTGCTGCTGCTGCTGCTGCTGCTGCTGGGGCTGATTCTGGGGCTGGGGCTGCTGGTGCTACTGCTGCTGCTGCTGCTACTGCTGCTGCTGCTGCTGTTTCATATTCTAAATATATCCTTTTTGCATTTTAATTGTTTTTTTCCTTCTTACTTTTGTTCTTTTCTTTCTTTTATTCTATCTTTGCTTAATTCAATAAGTTTTTAAATGTATTAAATCCATCTTTGCGTCTTCATTTCAATTCGGTTCAACTAATCAATTAAACTAATTAAATGTAATTATTTCAATCAATTTAATTCATTTAATTTAATTAATTTAATTAATTTAATTAATTTAATTTACTTTTATTTGTTTGCAGAGCCTGAGACTGAAGTTTCCGTGGGCGATGTTTGCGCCTTCGAATTTTGTTTTTTGAAGTTGGGGTGTACGTACACCTCAGATTTGCCCCTTCTTCCCTTTTTCTTTTTATTTTCTTTTCATTTTCTTTTTGTTTTCTTTCTCTTTTCTTTTTTCTTTTTCTTTTTTCTTTTTCTTTCTTTTGTTTTTGCAAAAATGGCAAAATGTCTGCTCCTTCATTTGTCTGTCTTTAGTTGCTCGCTGTGCCTCCCCGTCTATTGCTTGTTAAGTTAATTATTTATTTATTTACTTGTTTATTTATTTATTTATTTGTTTGTTTGTTTGTTTTGCATTGTCTCTTTTGTCTTTTACTTGTTTTCCACTTTTCTCCTTTTCCCCGATTTGCAATTTCACAAAAACGCGTTAAGCGCTTTTGCAAAACAACTCCTTGCGCTCTCTTCCCTGGAGCAAACTCTCAAACCCTAAATTAGGGTTTAGGGTTTAGGTCAGAAACTCCGTAGACGCAGGCACACTGTCCGCAGTCCCAATCATTTTTGGCTGTCAACCTCTCTCTAGCTAGCTAATTAGTTAGTTGGCTAGCTAGCTAGCTAGCTAGCTAGCCAATTAGCTAGCTAACTGGCTAGCTAACTAACTTGGCAGCTAGCTAGCTAGCTAGCTAGCTAGCTACCTAGTAACGTAGCCAACTAGCTAGCTAGCTAGCTAGCTACCTAGTAACGTAGCCAACTAGCTAGCTAGCTAGCTAGCTAGCAAACAAACGAGCGGGCTAACTAGCTAGCCAGCCATCTAAGTAGCCATCCAACTGGCTAGTTAACGGGCCAGCTAACTAGGCGAGTAGCTGGCTGGCTAGCTAGCTAGCTAATCAGCTAGCTAGCTGACGAATCGACTAGCTAGCTAGCCAGCTAGCTAGCCAGCTAGCTAGCTAGCCAGCTAGCTAGCCAGCTAGCTAGCCAGCTAGCTAGCTAGCTAGTCAATGCGGAGCCATCCGCAAGAGGCAGCAAGGAGAAAGAAAAGTGGTTTTGGAAAAAACAAAAAAATGGAAAAGAAGAATTGCCGAGTCGGCAGCCGCGCTGCAGCGCACAGTTGAGTTTGAGGTGTACGTACACCTCAACGGTGCGGCGAGGCGAAGGCGCTGTTTCGGGTGTACGTACACCTCAGAAGTGGGGAAAAAGAACCTTCCAAACGCGCCCAACAACTCCGGGTGTACGTACACCCCACGAGTTCCTGGGAGCATTTGCTGAGAGCTCTTTTCTGCAGATTGGGGTGTACGTACACCTGAAGAGCCCGAGCCGCGGGTGTATGTACACCTGAAGAACCCAACTCGTGGGGTGTACGTACACCTGAAGATTCAGGTTTTTCGGGTGTACATACACCTGAAAAGCCATGTGTTTCGGGTGTACTTAGACCTGAAGATTCAGGTTTTTCGGGTGTACGCACACCTGAATACCCGCTTTTTTTGGGGTGTACGGACACCTGAGGATCCGCTTTTTGGGGTTTACGTACACCTGAAGATTCGCGTTTTTTGGGGTGTACGTACACCTGAAGATCCGCCTTTTGGGGTGTACGTACAGCTGGTCACACGGCGCAGATGATGGCGGAAATGGTGACGTAGAAAAGAAGAACTGGATAAACTGCAAGAAGTTTTCTTTTGGGATTTGTGAGGGGCTGGAGGAAAGCTGCAGCAACTCGGAAGGCCCAGAAGAGGGCGGGGAGAACAGTGCAGAGGCGGCAGCCGCGGGGGGCCCCCAGCAGCAGCAGCAAGTTTGCTGCTGCTGCTGCTGTCAGCGGAAACAAACAATAACCCAAGACACAAAGACTCTGGAAAAAAGAAATGGGACTTCCCAGCAGCTGCGCATTCAGCGTCACGACGGAGGCCCCGCAGACGAGGAACACGTACACCAGGGCGAAAGCGAACTGCCGCTCCTCCGCTGCTGCTGCTGCTGCTGCTGCTGCTGCGGGGCCCCCGCTCGCCGAGAAATACAGCAGCACCGACAAACAAATGCACAGCAGCAGCGGGCCCCACAGCTCCCAGTCCCGCAGCCCCGCCCCGGCCTCCTCCACGGACTTGGGCCGCAGCACGTAAGTCATTTTGCTCCACACGCTCAGCAGATCTCGCTTTATGGTTTCTCGCACGGGTTCATCCAGCTTTAATTCCGAAGAAGAAGAAGAATAAGAAGAGGAAGAAGAAGCAGAAGGAGAAAAGTAATTCAGATCGCCGCCGGCGTGCGCCGGCTGCATTTCCTGCAACATGGTCACCAGATCCGGACTTGCAAAAGCCCGAAAAGAAGCCAAAAACGCCTCGAAATCGACCAAATTTCAGAAATAGAGAATTAATTTCGTCGAATTGGTGCAAACAAAGTTCAAAATCGCAAAAACCTGCACTTTTTAACCCAAGATCGCGCCCAACTTTCCCGGCTACGGGCAGCCAGTTCCGCGTGTCTGCGGTGTACGAACACCTCACAACACGCACACGAAGCCTGAAAGTGAAGAGTTGGGAGTTTTTGGAGAAAAATTTTGAGTTAAATTGGAAATAAAGTGGAAATAAAGGGTTTTAAATGAATAATCGCCGACGAAAAGCCGGAGAAATCAAAAAGAGATGTGGAGAGTGAAAGTTCTTTGCCGATTTCTTCTTTACAACTTCTGAACAGAGGAAACCACAAACACAATTCAGATTTTCAAGATTGGCTTTTCTTCTTTTATAATTTTAAATGTTGAACTTCTTTTATAACTCTGTCTTCGTCGTTTTGGGGCTGCATGCAGCCAGCAGCGAAAGCAAATAAGTTTTAATTCCATTTAAATGCCTTTTCAAAAAGGAATTAACTCTAAAATTCAGGTTCTACTTTGCAGCAAATGTAGCAGCCAAACTTTTTAGTTTAGAGTCCAACTAACGAGGCTGCTCTCTACTCCAAACCCTAAACCCTAAACCCTAAGGTACAAACTCTAAACTCTGAATAACCAAAGGGCCTAAACCCTAAACCCTAAACCCTATTATTGTGCTTCTCAAAGCTGTGAAAATGAATCATTAACTACACCTTTGCGCCACTTAGAATCATGAGTAATCGTCTCCCTACTCTAAAACCCTAAACCCTAAACCCTAAACCCTAAATCTCGAGCTAAATAGTGTGTTTCCGTCTTTCAGTTCCTAACTTGAAAACCCGCAGACACTGGAACACTGAGCCAATATAAATGCACATTTAATTTTTTTTTTGTTTTTTTTAGTTGTATTTTATTTTTTTTTATTTTGTTTATTTATTTTTCTAATTGAAATGGGGAGAAGGCCACCTCAAAGAAGTGCTCAAACCAAGTTGCAGCAGCAGCAGCAGCAACAGCAGCAGCAGCAGCAGCAGCAGCGCAAACAATAGCAGTAGCAGCAGTAGCAGCGACAGCAGCAGCAGCAACAGCAGCAACAGCAACAGAAGAAGCACCACCAATAGTAATAGTAGCAGCAGCAGCAGCATTGCCACGAGCGGCAGCAGCAGCAGCAGCAGCAGCAGTAGCAGTAGCAGCAGGAGCAGCAGCAACAGCAGCAGCAGCAGCCGCAACAGGTTGAAGGGTTTCTAATTACATAATTTTAGTTTCGTCGCAAGTAAAAGAATGATTTGCATTTTTCAACTTATTTCGAGCCACCAAAAACCTGTTTCTCTCGGAATCTAGGGTTTAGGGTTTAGGGTTTAGGGTTTAGGTTTTACGGTTTAGAGCTGAGGGTTTAGGGTTTCAGCTGGAAGGGTTTAGGGTTTGATGACAGCAGTCGAAAGATTAAACAGGCGAAGAATGTCCAATTAAACCCTAAACCCTAAATCCTAAATTGGAGGTCCCTTTCTAAACCCTGAATAGTATCTCTGCAAACCCTAAACCCTAAACCCCAAACCCTAAACCCTAAACCCTAGGTGTTGTCACTGTGAAAAAAAACTTCATCTGAAAACCCAAAACCCTAAACGCTAAACCCTCAAACACAACCGTAAACCCTAAAGCCTCAAACCAAAACCCTAAACCCTAAACCCTAAACCCTAAACCCTTAACTCCTAACCCTAAACCCTATTAGAAGGTACTTGATGTAAATACGAAATAGACAAGGTAGTTGAGGTGTATGTACACATGATATTGATAAAACATTGACAAAACAAAAAAGTTAACAGTTTTGCTGCTGCAGCTGCTGCTGCGGCTGTGCATTTGCTGCTGCAGCTGCGGCTGCTGTCCCTCCCACTGATATCACTGCAGGTGCTGCTGCTGAGGCACAGCGGCTGTTGCTGCTGCTGCTGCCGCCGCACGAGCAGCAGCAGCAGCAGCAGCAGCAGCAGCAGTGCCTCCCCCGCTCTACCTCATGCTGTCCCCCCCTTCACCTCCCTTGCTGCTGCTGCTGCCGCTGCTGCTGCTGCTGCTGTGGGGGACGTAAAGGGCTTCTGGGATCTGCCGCTCCCAGCTAAGAGGGTAAGGATAATTGTTGAGTTCTGCTGCAGTGGTTTTGTAGCTGCTGAAGAAATTAAAATAATTAAAAAAATTAAAATGAGAAGAAATAAAATCATAAACTTCAAAATAAGAATAATAAGGAAACCAATTCAGCAGCCTCCCAATTAAGCCCACCGCTGCAACAGATCCCCATCCCTGCTGCTGCTGCTGCTGCTGCTGCAGCTGCTGCTGCTGCTGCTGCTGCGCCTCCGCAGCAGCCTCGCTGCTGCCGCTGCCACTGCTGCTGCTACCGCCACCACTGCTGCTGCTTCCCCCGCCGCTGCTTCCCCCGCTGCTGCTTCCACCGCCGCCGCTGCTGCCGCTGCTGCTGCTGCTGCTGCTGCTGCTGCTGCGGAGTGCAGCAGTGAGTCTGGGGAGGCAGAGGAAGTGTGGGGCGCAGAAGGAGTGGTAAGGAGCCACATGAAAGAAAGAAGGAAAAAAAGAAGAAATAAAAGAATAAAAATGCTGCTCGTCATTTAAAATAGACAAAGACAACAAGGCCCGCAGCCCCGAGTCCCACAAAGGGTACACCCTGCAGCAGCAGCAGCAGCAGCAGCAACAGCAGCAGATGCAGCAGCAGCAGGTGCAGCGGCAGCAGCAGATGCAGCAGCAGCAGCAAGGGCGCGCTGGTTCCAATCAGGTTCCCTGTAGATACTGATTTATTTATCTATTTTTATTTATTTATTTATTATTATTATTGTTAATTTATTTATTATTTATTTATTATTTATTATTTATTTATTTATTTATTTATTATTTATTGATTTATTTGCTGCTGAAGACCCGCGTGGAGTTCGTGGCCGCGGCAGCTTCGAAGCTGCTGCACCAGTTGGCAAAATAAAAAGCATTTTTTTAAGTTATTTACTTTAAAACGAATAAATAAACAAATTAATTAATTAATTAATTAATTAATTAATTTATTTATTTATTTATTTATTTATTTATTTGTTTATTTATTACCTGCGGAGGGCTTTGCTGCTGCCCCCAAAGGCAGTGCCAGCAATAGTGGGCTGGTAGATTTGGTGAGCAGCAAAAAGTCCGCTGCTGCTGCTGCTGCTCCAAAACCCTTTTTTGATTCGAGGCGGAGTTTGCTGCAGCAGCAGCGCCTGCTGCTTCGTCTGCTGCAGCAGGAACTCGCCGTCAAACACCTGCTGCTGCTGCTGCTGCTGCTGCAGCGGCGGCAGCGGCTGCTGCAGCGGCGGCGCTGCAGCAGCAGCAGCAGCAGCAGCAGGGAACACTGAGCGGCTGCGGGGGGGGTCCACCCACAGGAAGAAGGAGGAGGAGTAGGGGTCTGCTGCAGCAGCAGCAGCAGCAGCAACAAGACCCATTTTGCTGCTCTGCAGCACGAAGTAAAACTCATTAAAGTAAGGATGGTTCCACCAGTCTATTATCACTCGAGGATCTGCTGCTGCTGCTGCTGCTGCTACCCGCACAGCAGCAGACAGCTCGTAGTGCGGCAGCAGCGACAAAGCCAGAGGCACCACGCACACCCGCGAATGATATGCTGCTGCTGCTGCTGCTGCTGCTGCGGTTGGCGGGGCCCCTGCTGCTGCTGCTGCTGTTGTTGGGGGGGTTGGCGAGGCCTCTGCTGCTGCTTCTGCTGCGTCCGCAGCAGCAGCAGCAGCAGCAGCAACTGCTTCTTGAGCTTTGGAATAAAAGAATTCATCAGCAAAAATCACAAGACCTTCTTGCTGAAACAAATCCAAAAACAGCAGCAGCTGCTGCAGATAAGCAGCAGCAGATTTGTGGGGCGCAATGGGGGGGGGTGGCAGCACCCACAGGCCCGTTACTATTGTGGTCGAATACCTGCTGCTGCTGCCGCTGCTGCTGCTGCTGCTGCTGTTGCTGCTGCTGTTTTCGTGGTTCCGCCTTGAGCCGCAGTGAGAAGCAATCAGAGAAGAAATCGAAGGATAGGGAGACTCGTGCTGCTGCTGCTGCTGCTGCTGCTGCTGCGTTTGCTCCTGGTATTTACTGGGGGGTCTGTTTGGATCTCCCTCTTCTGCTGCTGCTGCTGCTGCTGCAGCAGCAGCAGCAGCCCTGGGTCTCCTCGGGATGGGAAGAGGAAAAGCATAGCCGAGGTCCGAAGCAGAAGAAGCATTTGAAGTGAAATTTGAATTTAAATCATTTAAATAATTGTCCCTTTTGCTGCTGCTGCTGCTGCTGATGCTGCTGCTGCTGCTGCATCTGCTGCTGATCCAAAAGCGGCATCTGTCTTCGTCGCCCATCAAGAAAAATTCATCAGAGTCCAATTCCCCACACTTGCTGCTGCTGCTGCTGCTGCTGCTGCTGCTGCTGCCGCTGCCGGCGCTGCTGGTGCTAGTGTCGCCGTTCCTGCTGCTGCTGCTAGTGGCGCCGCCACCGCTGCCGCTGCTGCTGCTGCTGCTAGTGCTGCTGCTGCTGCTGCTGCTGCTGCTCTTTTCTTGTTCGTAAATGTACTTGTGGGGCTCGAGATAAAAATCAAACAAAGTGAAAAACGCAGCAGTTGAAACGCGGTTGGAAGAACCCTCAAACATGTTCTTGTTCAGCAAACCCTCGTAGACTGAACGCAAACCCTAAACCCTAAACCCTAAACCCTAAACCCTAGACCGTGCACTTCAAAGCCTGCGGCGCACGCAGCACGCCCTCCCTGCTGCTATGGTGGCCCCAGCGTCATCCAAACGACCTTAGCGTTTAGGGTTTAGGGTTTCTGGTTTAGGGTTTAGAGTTTAGGGTTTAGGGTTTGGTCACAGGGGTCTATTTGAGGTGTATGTACACCGCAGAGCTTGTCTTCTCGCCACGAAGGCCCTTTATAACGAAAATTATTTCCTTGAGGGTACTGGAGGCCCAGGGGGCCCCCAAAGGGGGCCCCTCTGTTTGGATTTGAGAAGAAGAAGCAAGCTGTAGCAGCAGCAGCAGCAGCAGCAGCAGCAGCCAGCAGCAGCAGTAGCGCGGGCGCCTTGCTGCTGTGCCGCAGCAGCTTGCTGGTCACGCGGGAGAAGCAGCAGCAGCAGCAGCAGCAAACCCTTATGCTGCTGCTGCTGTCGCTGCTGTGGCTCTTCCGGGGTGGCAAATGCGTGAAAAAGCGCAGGGGGCTGCTGCTGCTGCTGCTGTTGCTTCTGCTGCTGCTGCTGCTGCTGTCCCTAAGAAGGCCGGCGCGTTCATTGTTACATTCCTTTTCAGCGCCAGGAGGCTCAGCAGCAGCAGTGGAGTGTATGTTGTTGCTGCTGCTGCCGCTGCTTGTGTTTCTGCTGCTGCTGCTCGTGCTGCCGCTGCTGCTGCTGCTGCTGCAGCGAAGCACCCGCATTTGTTTCGGGTTGAATAGCGCGAGAAATGACTTGACGAGATTCAAATGGCATTAAATTCAGAAATTAAAATTTAAAACAACAAAAGGATTAAAAGAATAAATGGGAGAACAAAGTGAAGCGGCAACGCGAGCAGCAGCCCCGTGGCGGCAGCAGCGGCCGAGCTGCTGCTGCTGCGGCTTTTTCGCCTGAAATACCCTTTTAAATGGAATAAAAAAAACAATTAAATCAAATTATTGTTTTTATTCAGGAAAATTGGATAAACAAATCAACTTTTGCAAAGATCGCCTCCAATTCAAGAGGTTTCCGTTTGCTGCTGCTGCCTGTCGGCGGCGCAGCAGCTGCCGAGACACCCCAAAAAGTGACTGCGTTTGCAAATGGAATTCAAATTCAGATTTTCAATTTTTAAATTCTTTTTAATTAAATTTAAATAATTAAATGCAATTTAAATTTTTAAATGAAACCAGAAAAGAGTTTTATCCGGAGTTCAAAAGAGCTCCAAACCCTCAATACGCTCCGCAGGGTTTAGGGTTTTGGGTTTAGGGTTTAGGGTTTAGGCCTTAGGGTTTAAGGTTTAGGGTTTAGGGTTTAGGGTTTAGGGTTTGAGGTAGTGAAGAGAATTCCAGCCTTCGAAAGCTTAAATCGTGGACAAATGATTTAACTTTGGGAATTAACATACTTTCGAATATTGAATTAATTTAAACGATTAAATAAATTTAACTTATTTATTCAATTCAATAATTAAAATAAAATAGTTAATTAAATTAGTTTATTTAATTCAATTAATTTAATTGAAAGTTAATTTGTCTAAATGTTTAAATGTTTTATCTTTTCGATTTAAATTCAGCAAGGGGTTATTTATATCTAAAGAATAAACCAGTGCTACCAGCATCGCTGAGTGTGAAACCCTAAACCCTAAACCCTAAACCCTGGATGCTTGTATTAGCGCTTGCTTTCTAGGATAAAGAGTTAAAAGGAGCAATTATAAAAGCTGCAGTTAAGAGGCAACAAAAGAAATTGCAAAATATAATCAAATTAGATTTAAAAGGTTTTTAAATTTAATTTTTTAAATGCATGCAGCCTTGGATAGGCCTTGGGGGCTAGGACGCAGGTGATTCCAAGCGGCAGCAGCAGCAGCAGCAGCAGCAACAGCAGCAGCAGCGGCAGCAGCAACAGCAACAGCAGCAGCAATAGCAGCAGCAGCAGCAGCAGCAACAGCAGCAGCAGTAGCAGCAAAAGTAAACGCAACGGCAGCATCAGCAGCAACAACAAACGCGACAACGGCAGCAGCAGGGGCAACAGTGGCAGAAGCGAAAGAAGCAGCAGCAACAACAACAGCAGAACCAGCAGCAGCAGCAGCAGCAGCCAGCAGTAGCAGCAGCAGCAGGTGCGCTAAACAGGTAGTGGTGGTGGTGGTGGTGATGCTGCTGCTGCTGCTGCTGCTGCTGTTGCTGCTGCTGCTGTTGCTGCTGCTGCCGCTGCCGCGCTGTTCAAATGCAGCGTTTTGATTCGTTGTTCGGAAAGAATGCAGCAAAATAAATTAATCTTTTTTGTTTGCAGCAACCCTAAACCCTAAACCCTAAACCCTAAACCCTACACTCTAAGAGCTAAACGCTAAATCACAAACTATAAGCTTTAAACCCTAAACCCTAAATTGATGGTTAAAGTTTCCAGGGGCCCCGAATTGCCTTCGATAAGATGAATTTGTCTTCCCAAACCCTAAAGCCTAAACCCTAAACCCTAAACTCTAAACCCTAAATCCTACACCTTAGACACTTGTCTCCAAATCCCAACCCTAAACCCTAAGCTTCAAACCCTAAACCCTAAAGCCTCAAAAGTAAGAAATAAACATAACTATAAAAAGAGATAAGTGAAGACAACAACAAGCGAAATAAATGTAAATTAATATAAATTAATATAAATAAATATAAATAAATACAAATATAAATCAATATAAATAAATATAAATAAGTATAAATAAATAAAATAAAAATATCTACAAAATATAAATACAAGTAAATGTGAATATAAATAGAAATAAATAAATGTGAACAAATCTAAATGCATGCAAATGCAGCTTCAAATTGCTGCGAGGCCTAAGAGGCTTTCCAAGAGACCATCATGACCCTAAACCCTAAACCCTAAACCCTAAACTCTAAACCCTGAACCCTAAACCCTAAACTCTAAATCCTAAACCCTAAACCCTTAAGCTGAGGACGGATAACGAAGCTGAATTAGAAGAGCCTTAACCTACATACTTATGAGGAAACTCTATATGGCAGTGTGTGCTCGCTAGACGCTAGACCCTAAACCCTAAACCCTAAACCCTAAACCCTAAACGCTAAACCCTAGGCAGCGAAGCTCGGCTGTGCATGCGCCTTGAACACCCCACTGCTGCTGCTCGCTGGCGTTTCCTCTGCAGCACTTGGAGTTGAAATCCCTTTTAAATTTCAAAAAAATACTTTGAATTAAATTTAAATTGAAAATATTAAAATAAATTGAATAAAAAGGTTTAATTTTCTGCGAGCTGAGGGCCGGAGCAGGGGGCTTGGCTGCAGCCGCCCAGCCTGCTGCTGCTGCCGCCGCTGCTGCTGCAGCAGCAGCAGCAGCTGGCTTCCGCATGTTTTCCGGGGCGTTTTGAGTGGGAAAAAGGGAAAAGGGGGTTATTTGGAGTGTTTGTTGCGGGTGTGAAAGTTTAAATTTGAAAAAGAAACAAATATAAGGGGCGTTTCGGGTTTTTCGGGTTGCGGCAGTTCCCCTTGGTGTCTGTACACTCCAACCTCTCCCCGCGGAAATGAAGGCTGACAAGACACTCCAGCAGCCTGTAGGTCGCATTAATTGGGATTAAATGAATTTAAATCATTTTATTTCTTCATTTGCCCAATTTCGAGTCGGAATCTGCAAAATTTCCCTCCCGAACCCGCTGCGGGGTTGCTGCGGGGAGCAGCAGCAGCAACCTGCATGCGCTGCTGCTTCCTGTTCGATTTTCTTTTCTTCCGCCCCGAATGGAATTAAAATAAATTAAAATAATTAATTTCTCCCTTTCGCACTTTCCTGGCAGCGGGGAAGTCCTGCCGGGCCGCTTTAGCGGGGGTTTGGGGTTTAGGGTTTGGGGTTTGCAGGTGTGCGGGGTCGGGGTGGGGCGCTAGGGTTTAGGGTTTCGGTTTCCGCTTCGATTGCCGTTTGCCCGTGGGCGCGCCCGCGGGGCTGGAAGGTGGAGGGTTTAGGGTTTAGGGTTTAGGGTTTGCGCGCAGATCCGGCAGTTCCAGGTGGTGGGCCGGCAGCGGCCTGCTGCTGCAGCAGCAGCAGCAGCAGCAGCAACACCAGCGTACCGGCTGCGGCTGTTTGCTGCGAACGAAGTGCTGGCGGTGTCGCGTTTCTGGTATTTGCTGCGGCAGCTGCGGAAGATCAAGCGGGCCCACGGGGAGGTTTTGGAGGTTGTGGAGATAAACCCTAAAAGAGCGACTAATCCCAAAAACTTCGGGGTTTGGCTCCGCTACGACAGCCGCACCGGCAGCCACAACATGTACAAAGAAGTCCGCGACATTTCCGAAAATGCTGCAGCAGCACAAGTGCTCGCGGAGATGGCGGGGAGGCACAGGGCCCTCGCCAGCAACATCCAGGCGAGGGTTTAGGGTTTAGGGTTTAGGGTTTGGGGTTTGGGGTTTGGGGGTGGGGGTGGGGGTGGGGGCGCGCGGCCCGGGCCGCGCGGTTTTTGGTTTCTCGAGGGTTTGGGGCGGTTGGGGGCGGTTCGAAGACACCGCGAGGGTTTAGGGTTTAGGGTTTAGGGTTTAGGGTTTAGGGTTTGGGGGGGGATGGCTGCTGGGAGTGCGTGGGTGGGGGCGTTTGGGACATTTTGGGGGGGGGGTTCGAGCGTTCAGGGTTTAGGGTTTGGGGGGGCGTTGTTGGGGTTCGCGGAGGGGTCTAGGGTTTAGGGTTTAGGGTTTAGGGTTTAGGGTTTGCGCGCAGATAATCCGGATAGTGCAGCTGAAGGGCAGCGAGTGCCGCAGGCCTCACGTGCAGCAAATGCTCAGCAGCAAATTGAAAATGCCAGCAATTCGGAGAATAATGCCAATTCCAAAAGCCAAAAGATCCACTTTTGTGGCCAAGAGGCCCAGGCTTTTCCTCAACTAGCTGCTGCTGCAGCAGCAGCAGCAGCGGCAGCAGCAGCGGCGAAAGCAGCAGCTGCTGGCGTTGTTTCGGGACGGAGCGGCGAACGAGCAGCAACTGCAGCAGCAGCTGCTGCAGCTGCAGCAGCAGCAGCAGCAGCTGCTGCTGCTGCAGAGCTCTGGGGGGGCTCGGAGATGAGCAGCGATCGGGCTGCTGCAGCAGCTGCTGCTGCTGCAGCTGCTGCAGCAGGAGACTTACTCGATGGACCGGCTTGAACCGGAGCATTCGCGGGTTTTTGTTGCTGCTGCAGTAGCCTGTTCGTTTGCTGCTGATTTAGTTTAGTTAGCAGCAGCAACTAGCGCCAGCTAGCCAGAAACACTTGCTGCAGATAATAGCTTCCTGCTGCTGCTGCTGCTGCTGGCCGCAGCTGCGAGAGCGGTAGCAGACGCAACGTCGAACCCAACAAGCTGCAGCTGCCTGCAGCTAGCTGCTGCTAACTGCCGCTAGCCACGGCTAGCTGAGGCAGCTAGCTGCTGCTTGTTGCTGCTAGCTGCAGCTAGTTGCAGCTAGCCATAGTGGGCTAGAGCTGGCTGGGGGGTGTCTGGACGTGGGGCTGTGGGAGCTGCTGGAGTGCATGCGTTGGTGTTCTGCGATTCTTTTTTGGATTTTGTTGAATTAGATTTCCAAAATTCGCAAATTTAAATTATATGTGTTTTAAAAGGCGAATTGTGCGGGCTAGAAGGGACAGAAAGCGCCCCCGGGCCGCCCTGTGCAGTTTGCTGACAGCAGGAGGGAAAGGCGGCAGCAGCTGCGCAAAGGTGGCATATCGGAGGAATGCGGCCGCCAAAGGGTCCTTTTGGCAATTAAATTGACAATATTATTCAACTGAAGTTCATTTGGGAGGTGAAAATGAGAAAAAAGGGGAGTTTGGGCGGTTTACTCGGGGAAAGAGCAGACACACACAGCAGCAGCAGCAGCAGCAGCTTCGGTGCTGCAGCAGCGGCTCTTGCCGCTGCTGCTGCTGCTTGTTTTGCGTCTATTTCATCTAAACTGGGCTCATAAATTTGAATTGGGATTCGTTAATGTTTTTATTTGCAAAAGCCGGAGAATAGAGTGTGGCGGATTCCGCGAGAGCCAGCGCCAGCGATCTGTGTCACTGTGGCTGTTCGTTTCTCTTCACGGGAATTCAACTTGGCACTTTCGTTGCCGAAATGTGCTCCTTTTTTCCCGTTTTTTTCCTCATAATTAATTAAAATCTCCAATTAAACACGAAACAACAATTGTTTAGGCGTTAAACGGCTGGATTCGGCTGTTTTCCCGGGCTTCTGCTGCTCCCTGCACCGGCCGGGCCTGCGTGACCAATGGTCCATTTGGGCGATGTGGAGCTCCGCCAAAAGGAAAAAGATCTGACCACTGCAGCTCGAAATTCAAGTTTTCTTTTCTCCTCAAACGCAGACTCTCCCCAGAGCTCTTGCTTCGGGCCTTTGCCAGCAGCAGACGAGCTGGCTGCTGCTGCAGTTTCTCGAAACAGAGAAGTGGTCATTTACTGTCCCGATGCTGTGACAGCAGCGCTGCCGCCTGCTGCTGCAGCAGCAGAAGGCGCAGCAGCAGCAGGCGCGGCGCCAGCAGCAGACGCCGCCGCTGCCGAGGAAGCAGCAACCCGCCCGGCTGCAGCAGCAGCAGCAGCAGCAGCAGCAGCAGCTGAAGACGCAGCAGCAGAAGCAGCGACAATTCTCGATGGGAGGAACGGCGCGGTTCGCCCGCCGAGCACCGGCAGCAGCAGAAGCAGCAAATGCAGAAACGGCAGCAGCAGCAGCAGCAGCAGCAGCAGCGGCTACAGCCCTATCGACAGGCAGCAAGAAGCAGCAGCAGCAGCAGCAGCAGCAGCAGCAGAGGATGAAGAAGAAGCAGCTAAACCTGTTAAGAAAAAATTCAACTTCTTTAAATGCTGCGGCCTAGACGCAGCAGCAGCAGCAGCAGATCCCAAGAAGGCATCCTGGTAATAAAATCCACTTTATCTATTTATTTGTTTTGTTTATTTATTTATCTATTTATTTATTTATTTATTTAATTTATTTATTTTATTTATTTTATTTATTTATTTATTTATTTATTTGTTTACTTATTTATTTCTGTTTTACTAATTTCTTCTCGAATTCCTGTTCTGTTATTTTCCTTTTTATTTCTGTCACCTCTCTTTGGCTTCTATTTTAAACTTTGAATTTTTATTTTTTGATTCAAATTTTATTTATTTGTTTTGTTGCATCTTCATATTAATTATTTCTTTTATTTCTTTATTTATTTTTATCCTTCTATTGCCTAATTAATTATTTCAATTAATTAATTAATTAAATTAATTAAATTAATCAATTAAACCCTTGATTAATTAAATCATTGATTAATTAGACCATTTAATTAATTAATTGATTAATTAATTAATTCATTAATTCATTAATATGTCAAGTTGTTTATTTGTTGGCAGTTATCTAATTGAGTGTGTCCAACAAACTATTTAATTTTCTTTTAATTCATTAATACATTTAAGAAATTAATTTAATTAATTAAATTAAACTTTTTAATTTTAATTAATTCAAGCACTTTAACAAACTCAACCAATCAAATTAATCAAACAGCCAAGCTTTGTTATTTAATTTAATTTAATTTAGATTAAATTAAATTAAATTAAATAACAAAATAAATAATTAATAAATCAAATTAAACAATAGATAAAACTGAATTAAATTCAATAGTAGATTAACGTAACTTAAATGATAAATTAAATTAACTTACTTGATAAACTAAATTAAATAATTGAATTTAATAACAATTTAAATTAAGTTGAATGATAAATTAAAATAATAAATAAACCGATAAACAATGAATAAATAGATTAATACATAAATTATAAATAACAAATAAATAAATAATAACATTTATTCATTTATTTCAGGCTAAGAAGACAGTTATTCAATTTATTCTGCAACACCGGCCCCCTGGGTTTAAAAGTTTATCCTTTTTCTCTTTGTTTCATCGACAAACAAATTGAGAAAGAATGGAATATACAGGTAGGGTTTAGGGTTTAGGGTTTAGGGTTTAGGGTTTATGGTTTAGGGGTTTGGGTTTAGGGTTTAGGGGTTTGGGTTTAGGGTTTAGGGTTTAGGGTTTAGGGGTTTGGGTTTACGGTTTAAGATTTAGGGTTTAGGGTCTAGGGTTTAGGGGTTTGGGTTTAGGGTTTAGGGTTTAGGGTTTAGGGGTTAGGGGTTAGGGGCTAGGGTTTAGGGGTTAGGGTGCAGTGTTTGGAGTTTGGGGTGTGGGGTTTGGGGCGTAGGGTTTAGGGTTTAGGGTTTAGGGTTTAGGGTTTAGGGTTTAGGGTTTAGGGTTTAGGGTTTAGGGTTTAAGGTTTAGGGTTTAGGGTTTAAGGTTTAAGGCTTTAACCTTTCATGTGGAGCGAAATTGCTTTCTATATATATGCTTTCACTAAGTAATTAATTAATTTCTTTACTGTTAATTAATTAATTAATTGATTGATTAATTAAATTAAATTAATTAATTAATTAATTTATTTAATTAATTAATTTATTTTTGCATTTTTATTTCTGCAGAGAAACGAACAGTCGGTAAAAGCCGCGCGCTGGTTGGGGGCCATTTTACTCATCCAAGTTTGTTGTAAGGGTTTAGGGTTTAGGGTTTAGGGTTTAG
>NW_013541474.1:45996-48316 GCF_000499545.2 Eimeria tenella
ACGCGTCGCCCTCTGCCCTTTGCCCCACGCCCCCTGCCCTAAGCCCTAAACCCTACACCCTAAACCCTAAACCCTAAACCCTAAAAGAGCGTAAAACGTGTCCCTTATACCGCAAACCCTCGCCAAGCGTCTGCCACCCCCCTCGCAGCTCACCAAACCCCAAACCCCTCTCCGCGAGTAGGGCGCGCCGCCTTAGGGTTTAGGGTTTAGGGTTTAGGGTTTAGGGTTTAGGGTTTGTTGCAGTTGATGTGGTGGACCGGGCTGCGAGCGGAGTGCCTCTGGAAACCCTCGACGGAGAACTTGTGATGCTTCCAACTTGGTTGACTTTTTTGTTATCTTTATTTTTAATTTTTTTGGGTTTTTGCAAATTCAAAAAAAGAAATCCAATTTGTTTTTTCACTTTTCTTTTCTTCCTTTATTCTCCTCTTTTTCTTCTTTACTCCACCCGTAAGCAGCATTTTTCACTTCAATTTAAACATTGAATTTAATTCATGTAATTCAATTAATTTAATTGATTAATTAAATTAAATTAATTAAATTAAATCAATTTAATTTAATTAATATAATTTAATTAGTTTAATTTGCTTAATTTGACTAATTGTTGACTTTTGTTTTGTTTCACCGTTTGTGACTTTCTTTGCCTCCAGTGACAACAAAACAACCCAGCAACTGCAGTTAAACACAATCAAACAACAAACAAACAAATAAACAACCAAACAAAGAGTTGAAGAAACAATTAAATAAACAATTAAACAACAATTAAACAACAAACAGCAAACAAACAACCAATAACAAACAAACAGTGCAACTAAACAACCCAACCGAGCAAAGAACCCAAACCAACCACCCCAGGCCCCCAAAACGCGCGCAAAAAGCCGAACAGCAACAACTAAACAAATAAACAAACAAACAAACAACAAAAGAGGAATTTAATACATTTATTGAAACAAATAACACTCTGCAACAATCCCGCAGGGTACCGGCTGCTGCGCCTGACGGAGCTGCTGCTGGGCCGCCCGCTGGGCTTCGACTTTGGGGTGTACGGACGCCGCGAAAGCATCATTGCCGCCTCCCAGCCGATTTTACTTTTGATTTCTGCATTTTCAATTTCACTTTCATTTCTTTCTCTCCTGGCTTTCGCGGGCTGGCTGGCCTTCTGGTGGATTTTCGCGGTGCTGCTCCTCAGCCCCACCAACGACGCAGGCCCGCCACGCCCTAAACCCTAAACCCTAAACCCTAAACCCTAAACCCTAAACCCTAAACCCTCGGTTTCCGCGGCGTCGCGGGGACCGCTGCGGCAGCGCGGCTGCGGTTTTGCGGGGTTTGCGGTTTGCGCTTTTCAGGGTTTGGGTTTTGTAGGGTTTGGCCGCTAGGGTTTGTGCGGTTCGGGAGGGGTTAGGGTTTGCGGGGTTCGGAGGGTTTAGGGTTTGGCGGGGTTTAGGGTTTGCGGCTTGTGCGCGCAGGGGGAGTTGGGGGTTTGTTGTTTTTGATCTTTTCGGTTTCGGTTTTTCTGTTTGTCACTTTCATGGTTTTGAGGGCCACTTTTATTTCCTACAGAGTTCGATTCGCAATCATGCGACAGGTCCTAAACCCTAAACCCTAAACCCTAAACCCTGGGGTTTTAATTTGAATTTTTGACACATCGCCAACCAGCAGGCCCCCTAACAAGCTCCAAATTATTAAATAATAAATATTTAATTAAATAATTATTTAGTAATAAATTATTGAATAACTGAATATTCATATATTTATTTTATTTATTTCTTCTACTTATTTCTTTTTATTTGAAGGCCCAAAAGGACTTGGAGGGAATTCGAAGACAAACAGCAGATCTGCAGCAGCACACAGCCTTGGGGGACTTGTGCAGCAACATAGCAGCAGCAGAAGTGGGAGACTTTATTTTAATTAATTTAATTTTTTTATTTAATTTAATTTAATTTAATTTAATTTAATTTAATTTAATTTAATTTAATTAATTTAGCAGCAGCTGGAGGGAGTGCTGCTGCTGCTGCTGCTGCTGCTGCTGCTGCTGCTGCTGCTGCAGTCGCACCTGCGGGAGGCGAAGCTGGAGTTTCCGCGGGACCGCAGCAAGCTGGAAAGCACCATATCTTCGGTGTTGGTTTTGCTGCTGAAGGCGGAAGTTTGTTTATCCAAATTGGATTTAAATAATTTAAATAAAATTGCCAACCAGTTGGGGGCCCCAGCCCACAGCTGGGCGGTCATAAGGCCCATGAAGAGCTCCGACACCGACAACGAGCCTGCTGCTGCTGCTGCTGCTGCTGCTGCTGCTGCTGCTGCTGCTGCGGGGGGCGCGCCGGCC
>NW_013541474.1:48416-78087 GCF_000499545.2 Eimeria tenella
CCAGGAGGCCGAAAGCAGCTCATGCTCTGCCTGTACTGTTTGCTTTAGAGAAGCTTCCTTCGCTTTGGTTGATTCTAGGGGACCTTGACACGCTACAAAGCGCGAATTCACCCACGTGATATCTCTTAGTGGTGGCAACCCAGTTATATCCCTTCTGTAACACTTCACTGAGGCTTGCGAAGGCTTCCCCGCCGACACCCTTTCACAATGGTTTTGTGTGCGTTCGGATACCAGATTGGGCAAATTGCTGCTGGGATTTCCTTTGAGGCACTCGACCCCCCAGTGTCGTTGGACAGCAGCAGGGGCACCCTTAGAAGTATTATACGTGTAATATATTCATAAAAACGTTCAAAGTTCTTTTTGAATTTGTTTTATTCTTTTTTAATTTATTTTTCGGGTTTTTGCAGATGCGGAAAACGGCTACCGGGATCGCCTCGACCCAAACATCAATTTAGGTAAATAAATAAATAAATAAAAATAAGAGTAAATAAATAAATAAATAAATATGAATAAATAAATAAACAAATAACTATGATAGTAAATAACAAATAAATAGTAGATAAGTGATAAATGCTTCTTGTGTTCTAAAAAGAAAAAGAAATGGACCCATAGGGAAATGACGCAGCATGCGCAGCAGCAGCAGGAGCAGCAGCAGGAGAAGCAACAGCAGCAGCAGCAGGAGAAGCAGCAGCAGAAGCAGCAGCAGAAGCAGCAGCAGAAGCAGCAGCAGAAGCAGCTGGTTTTGACTGCTTAGGTGCTGTTTGCTGGCTTTTCAATTAAACAGCAGCAGTTGCTGCAGTTGCTGCAGTTGCTGCAGCTGCAGCAGCAGCAGCAGCAGCGGCAGTTCCATATATGCCAACTAGGAGTTAATTAACCAATTAATTAATTAAATAATTAATTAATTAATTAATTATTTTAATTAATTAAATTAATTTGTTATTTTTTGTTTTATTCTTTTTAATTCCATGCGCAGCAAAACCGAGAAAACGCAGCGGCGATTTTGTCCTTTTAAACCGAAAATCAGGCGAGCAGCAGCTAGGGTTTAGGGTTTAGGGTTTAGGGTTTAGGGTTTCGGGGTAAGGGTTTTGGATTATTGGTTTGGGGTTTAGAGTTAAGGGTTTAGGGTTTAGGGCGCAGGGCTTGTGGACTAGGGTTTAGGGTTTAGGGTTTAGGGTTTAGGGTTTGTGGTTTAGGTTTGGGCGATATGCACTTGGCGGAGCTCGAGACAATCGACCCTTCGAGACGAAACAAATGCGTGTAAGTAAATAAATAAAAATAATAAATAAAAAATAATTAATTAATTAATTAATTAAATTAATTTGATTAATTAATTAATTAATTAGTAAATGAATATGCCACTGCTGCTAGTAATAAAATGGTATTAACAGATGAAGAATTCGAAAGTGTGTTAATCAAAAAAGAAAAGTGTTTTCTTCATTTGTTTCTCTCAGAGCTTGTTTTGCCCTAGTAACAGCTGCAGCAGCAGCAGCAGCAGCAACAGCAGCAGCAGCAACAGCAGCAGCAGCAGCAGCAGTATGCGGCTACACACTGCAGCAGAACTCTGTAACCACTCAAGAGCTACTCTCACATAGTTTGCCAGTTGAACAAATAAAATAGAATAAAACAAACAAACAAATGAACAAACAAATAGACAAACAATAAACAAACAAATAAATAATAAATAAATAAATAAGTAAATGAGTTTGTTTTTGTTTGCGTTTTGCTGCAGTTCGTTCCTGAACAGCTTTTTGTCTCAGCTGCAGTCCGTTCCCGTCCGGGAAAGTTCGGAGTTTTCGGAGAATTCGAAAAGCAAAATAAATAAAATGAAAAACGGAAGCAGCGGCGAAGGCAGCGTGGGCGCGTTTGAGGTGCACGTACACCGGAACGGGGTGTACCCGCAGCGGGACGGGGTGTACGTACACCGCAACGCGCGCAACAGCTCGCTGCCGGCGCCAGGGGGCGTTTCGAAAACGCGGAAAAGTGCTTTTTCTTCGGAACTAAGTCGAATAGATATGCCATTAGACCCTTTTTTGGATTCCCCGTCAAAAAATAACCTTTTATCTGCACTTGTTTCCGAAATTGGACTCAACTGGAGCCTCGACTTCTTCACTTTGTCCAGACTCACCCAGGGGCACGTCTTGCCCACCGTCGCTATACAGCTCAAGCGGTCCGCCCCGCAATTCATTTTGAACTAATTAATTAATTAGTTAATTAATTAGTTAATTAATTGATTGATTGATTGATTAGTTAATTAATTAGTTGATTGATTGATTGATTGATTGACTGATTAATTTAGTTAATGAATAAGTAAATAAATAAATAAATGAGTAGATATGAGTTAATGAGTAAATAAATAAATAAATTACGTCTTCAATATTTATTTTTTGACGCGGTTGCTTCTGCAGTTGCCGTTCCTTTTGCCCCATTTCTTTACTACAGGCCATCAGTCGTTATTTATTTTATTTTATTTTTAGTTTATGTTGTGTTATTTATTTTAATTTAGTTTAATTTAATTTAATTTAATTTTACTTTACTTTATCAGTTTAATTTATTTCATTTGTTTCTTCTCTTTATTAGTAAATCGGCTGTTTATTTACGCAGCTCTCAACGTATTTATTATGTTTGCTTATTTTTGTATTTATTTATTTATATATTTATTTATTTATATATTATATTTGTTTGTTTATTTATTTGTTTTTAGTGTGTTTTTGTCTGGGGCAAATTCGCTGCCGATGGACGAGAGCAAATGGCTCGTTTTTTGCCGGGAGATTTGCATTAGGTAAAAAAATAAATAAGTAAATAAATAGATAAATAAATAAATAAAGAATTAATTTATTTATTAATCAATATGAATAAATAAATAAATAGTGGGGAAATTAAATAAATATTTAACAAGTGACCCTTTTAGCAGTTCCTCACAGGGAGTTCGCTTTTCTGCCACTTCAACTCTCCCTTCTTTTGCACTTAACCAAATAAAAAAATAAATAAATAAATAAATAAATTGATTAATTAATTAATTAATTTATTTGTTTGTTTGTTAATTTGTTTAACTGCAGATATCGGCAAACCCCGTACCACAACGAGCAGCACGCGGGGACGGTGGCGCACCTGAACGTGTGGCTGTTGCGTCGCACGGGTTTTTGGTTTTCGTGAGTTTTCTTTTTGGAAAAAAGGAGAAAATAAAAAATAAAAGGACAAGTGCATGCGTCTTGAAGAGAGGAACAAATCGAGGGGTCATTCGGGGGGCTTCCGAGGGTTTTTCCGAGGGTTTTGCGAGGGTTTTGCGAGGGTTTGCAGACTCTCCAACCGCCAAAAACTCGCCGTCGTCGTCGCAGCACTCACCCACGATGTGGGCCACTTCGGACTCAACAATTCTTTCCTCATCAACTCCAACCATCCTCTCGCAATTACTTATAACGACAGAGTTTGTCAATTAATTAATTAATTAAACAATTAACTAATTAATTAATTAAACAATTAATTAATTAATTTATTGTCCATTTATTTGTCTTTCTATTAGCTTTTTAATTCTGTATTTAATGCACCAATTGCCTCAGTATTTCCTCATCAACTCCAACCATCCTCTCGCAATTACTTATAACGACAGAGTTTGTCAATTAATTAATTAATTAAACAATTAACTAATTAATTAATTAAACAATTAATTAATTAATTTATTGTCCATTTATTTGTCTTTCTATTAGCTTTTTAATTCTGTATTTAATGCACCAATTGCCTCAGTATTTCCTCATCAACTCCAACCATCCTCTCGCAATTACTTATAACGACAGAGTTTGTCAATTAATTAATTAATTAAACAATTAACTAATTAATTAATTAAACAATTAATTAATTAATTTATTGTCCATTTATTTGTCTTTCTATTAGCTTTTTAATTCTGTATTTAATGCACCAATTGCCTCAGTATTTCCTCATCAACTCCAACCATCCTCTCGCAATTACTTATAACGACAGAGTTTGTCATTTAAATAAATAAATAGATAAGTAAATAATAAATAAATAAATAAATAAATAAATAAATATTTAATTGTCCTTTCATGGATTTTTAATTATCTATTTACTGCACTAATTGGCTCAGCATTTCGTCATGAACTTCTATCCTCCTCTCGTTGATTAATTAATTAATTAATTAGTTTATTAATTTATTTATTTATTCATTGTTTATTCATTATTTATTTATTTATTTATTTATTTATTTACTATTTATTTATTTATTTATTTATTTATTTATTAACTATTTATTTATTTATCTATTTATTTATTTATTAACTATTTATTTATTTATTCATTATTTATTTATTTATTTATTCATTATTTATTATTTATTTATTTATTTATTTATTTATTTATTTATTTATTATTTGCAGGCAGTGCTGGAGAACTTCCACGCCTCGGTGGCATTTCGGACAATTTTATTTTACTCCGAAGGAGCTGCAAATATATTTCACAAGTTCACCAGCAAACAGTACAAAGTCCGCAAACCCTAAACCCTAAACCCTAAACCCTAAACCCCAAACCCTAGACCCTAAACCCTAAGCCTTACTCTGAACCCTACTCTAAACCCTCTGTCTCATATATTTCACAAGTTCACCAGCAAACAGTACAAAGTCCGCAAACCCTAAACCCTAAACCCTAAACCCTAAACCCTAAACCCTAAACCATAGTCTAAGCCCTAGGTCTGGTATGTTTCCCAAGTTCACCAGCCAACAGTAGAAGGTCTGCAAACCCTAAAAGGCTCTAAACCCTAGGCCCTAAACCCCAAACCCTAAACCCCAAACCCTAAACCCCAAACCTTAAACCCTAAACCCTGATTCGGGGTTTGTGCAGGAAGAGCGTGTGCGGATAATAGAGCTGATTCTGGAGACGGACTTGTCGACGCATTTCGACTTTTTGGCGCAATTTCGACTTCAGTTGCATTTTTTGAATTCGAAAATAAATTCGGAAAAGAAATCCGAAATAGATTTCAAAAGTCCCCAAACCCTAAACCCTCACAAAACCCTCAAGACAGACCCCGCGGACTGCTGGACCCTCGCCAAGGCCTGCATTCGCTGCGCAGATGTCGGGTTGGTCCTGCAAGTCCCAAACCCTTTTTTAGGGTTTGGCACTTCCAACACTCCCAGGCGCCCCACCGCTTCAACTCCCCCAGATCGAGCCTCTAAACCCCACATTAGGGTTTAGGGCTGAGGTCTAGGGTTCAGGGTTTAGGGCTGAGGTTTAGGGTGTAGGGTTTAGGGTTTAGGGTTTGGGGTTTGTTCGGGTTCATTTCCGGGTCATTTTTCTCGCTTTTTTCTCCATTTCTCATCCCCATTTATTTATTTATTTATTTATTTATTTATTTATTTATTTATTTTATTTATTTTATTTATTTTATTTATTTATTTATTTATTTATTTTATTTATTTTATTTATTTATTTATTTATTTATTTATTTATTTATTTTATTTATTTATTTATTTATTTATTTATTTATTCATTTATTTATTTATTATTTATTTTCAGACATTCTGCAGTGAAGTGGGAGCAGCACTACAAATGGTCACAGGCCCTCATGAACGAATTTTTTGCACAAGTCAGTTCCAACACTTTTCTAATCTGTTTTATTTTGTTTATTTATTCATTTTAATTTATTTATTCATTTTATATATTTTATTTATTTTATTCATCTTATTTTATTTATTTCATTATTTTATTAATTTTATTAATTTTATTTGTTTTGTTTATTTTATTATTTATCTTATTCTGATTCTGCCTGTATATTTGTATTCATTTGTATTTATTTGTATTTGCTTTTTTTTTAATTTGTCTTTATTTATTTTACTTGTTTAATTATTTTGTTTGCTTTTACTTATTTTTATTTGTTTTTATTTGGTTCATTTGTTTTAATTGTTTTATCCTATTTATTTACATTTGTTTTATTTGCTTTTATTATTTATTTTGATTGTTATTTTGTTAATTTATTTAATTTATTTAATTTAATTAATTTATTTTATTATTTCATTTCATTCATCCCACGTGCGCCTTCTGTGCGCACTTTTCGCTCTTTTTATTTTTTTTCGTTTTTTTCGATTTTTGCGAGTTTGAGTCCAATTTTGTTCCTTTTTTCTCCATTTTTGTTGCATTTAGTTGAATTTTCGGAATCTGAATGAAGAAAAGCTTCACTTGCAACTAGAAGTCTTCAAAAGCGTTCAAAAGGTTCCAAAAGTTTCGAAAAAGCGGTTTTTGGGCGCTCAGGGGCGGCAGGAGCTGGAGCTGGGCCTGCAGGTGTCTCCTGTCTGCGACGAGGCCGCCACGGATGTCCCCAAAAGTCAAATTGGGTTTTTAAAATTAATTTGTTTTCCTCTTTTCGAAAGTTTGGCGCAAGCCGACAACTCCGGAGACCTCGCCGCGGTCCAGCCGCACTTTGCAGATCTTTTGTCCCTTTTTTCGTTTTTTTTTCGTCTTTTTTCGACTTTTTCCGACTTTTTTCGACTTTTTCCTTTTCTGAACTTGTTTTGCCTTTTTTCAGTTTCTTTTCGGCCTTTTTATTCTTTTTAGACTCTTTTTTTCTTCTTTTTGGACTCTTTTTCTTCTTCCGACTTGGTTTTGTATTTCTTCCCCTTTTATCATGTTTTTTCGTTTGTTTAGACTCTTTTTTCTTCTTTTTCTTTTTTGGACTTGGTTTTGTTTTTTCCGCCTTTTTTTGTTTTGTTTTCATCTTTCTTTCGTCCTTTTTGTCTTGTTTTCGTCTTTTCATTTTTCTTTCTTCTTTTCGGTTTTTAATTTTATTATTTTCATTTTTCATCTTTTTTGAGTCTCTAATTTTATTTTATTTTCGTTTTTCACATTTTTCGATTTCTTTTCTCATTTTCATCTTTTCCGCCTTTTTCATCTTTTCGGTTTTATTTTCATCCTTTTCAAAACAAAAGAATTCAAATAACAAATTTAAATAAATTAATTAAATTTAAACAAATTCGACTAAATGTAAATGCATTTAAGTAAATTTAAATAAATTTATTTAAATTTAATTAAAATTCAATACATTTAATTTAATTTAATTTAATTTAATTTAAATAACTTCAAATAATAAAAACAAATATTTGAGTTTGAGTTTTAAACCTTTTCTCCTTTCTCTCATTTCCCCTTTCCTTCTTCCCTGCAAATCTCCTTCCAACCCACTAATTCATTAATTCATTTATTTATTTATTTATATATATATATATGTTTATTTATTTATTTATTTATTTATTTATTTTATCTTTTGTTTTCAGATTTGTTTGAGTTTCTTGAAGGACAATTCGGAAACTTGGCAAAGAATTTCCGACAGTGAAATGGACTGGAGAGAAATCTCCCAAATCAACAAGTGCAACAAATACAGATGTGCCACTCCTCCGATGTAAACCCTAAACCCTAAACCCTAAACCCTAAACCCTAAACCCTAGTAAGCTCTAGCAGCCCCCTAGCAAACCCTAGGAAAGCCTAGCAAAGCCTGGTAAACCCTCGACGCTGAACTGAAGTCCACTGGAAGCAAATTAGCCCAGTCGACGACAAAATGTGCTAAACCCTAAACCCTAAACCCTAAACCCTAAACCCTGGGTCACAAACCCTAGGCGCCGAGCCCCGCGCTCCTCTGTCGAGGCCCTCCCCCTGGGGGCCCCCAGCAAACCCTAAACCCTAAACCCTAAACCCTAAACCCTAGAATCTGCAGTTGTTTAGTTGGCGCAGCCAAAGCGGCGCCCCAAGGAGCAATGGGAGCGTTTAGGGTTTAGCTAGGGTTTAGCGAGGGTTTAGGGTTTCGTGTATTTGTTAATAAATGAATTCCAAAGAAGTTCAAAGTTATTATTTCCGGAATGAAACAACAGCGGTTCCGAAACCCTCAAGTTTTTTTCGCTGTCTGGTCACACAAGGGTCTAGGGCTTTGGCTTTAGGGTTTAGGGTTTAGGGTTTAGGGTTTACTGTTTACGGTCTGTTGCTGATTCGAAAAGTGCCGGTAACAGCAGCAGCAGCAGCAGCAGTATCAGGAGCAGCAGCAACAGCAGAAGCTACAGCAGCAGAAGAAGTACCATACACGACAGCAGCAGCAACAGCAACAGCAGCAACAGCAACAGCAGCAGCAAAAGCAACAGCAACAGCAGCAGCAGCAACAGTAGTAACAGCAACAGCAGCAGCGGGAAAATAAGAATTGAACTGCCAGTGAAATGTTGGGGGTTAGTCATTTGTTGCTGTAGCAACAGGCGCAGCAGCTTCTGCTGCGGCTGCTGCTGCAGCAGCAGCCGTTGCTGCTGCTGCGGCTGGCGCTGCTTCCTGGTACTCCCTAAAGGGGAAATGGCACAGCAGCAGCAGCAGTTGCTGCTGCTGCTGCTGCTGTGCATTGCTTGCTAAAGTGTTTCGGTAAATTTACTCTTGAGGCGCTGCTGCAGGTTGCTGCTGCTCTTGTGTCTGCTGCTGCTGCGGCTCCTGCTGCTGCTGCGGCTGCTGCTGCGGGTCCTGCGGCTGCTCCTGTGGCTGCTGCGGCTGCAGCTGCTGCTGCGGCTGCTGCTGCAGCTGCTGCAGCGGCTGCGGCAGCGGCGGCTGCGGCGAAGGCGGCGCCAACGGCTGTTGATTTTGCTGCTGCTGCTGCTGCTGCTGCTGCTGCTGGGGAAGATGTAGAGAGAAAGAAACGGCATCTGCTTCGGAAGCTGCCTTGACAATAGCGAGGCTGCTGCTGCTGCCGCTGCGGCTGCTGCTGCTGCTGCTGCTGCTGCTGGACATGATGGGGAATTCTTTGGGAAGCTTCGCAGCAGCAGCAGAACATGCTTCATGTGCTGTTTCTCCTGCTGTAACGACGCCGAAGCTGCTGAGAGCAGCAGCAGCAGACTGCCCTGCTGCATTGTTTGCTGCCTCCGCACTGCTGCTTTGATCGTCAGCAGCAGCAGCAGCAGCAGCAGGGTTTGCAGCAGCAGCATCAGCAGCAGGCGTTGCTGCGGGCACAGGTATAGAGCCCTCGTTCGATGCTGCAGCATCAGGTGCTGCAGCAGCATCTGTTGCTGCAGCAGCATCTGTTGCTGCAGCAGCATCTGTTGCTGCAGCAGCATCTGTTGCTGCAGCAGCATCTGTTGCTGCAGCAGCATCAGGCGCTGCAGCAGCATCAGGCGCTGCAGCAGCATCAGGTGCTGCAGCAGCACCAGGTGCTGCTGCTGCATCTCCACTAGGCGAGGACTCGTTTGCTGCTGCTTCTGGAGCAGCAGCAGCTTCTTCAGCAGCAGCTGGCTGCGGGTCCTCTGTCAGCTGCACTGCTGCTGCTGCTGCTGCTGTTTCTTCCTGCGCGTCTTGGGCCAGCTCAGCAGCAACTGCTGCTGCTGCTGCTGCTGCTGCACTAGATGTTGGCGGCGGTGAGGGCCCCGAAGTCAATACATTCTGCAGCAATTCGTCAACATCTCTTTGGACTTTTTGCTGCCTCCTGATCTGCTGCATTGCTTCTGCTGCTGCTGCTGCTCCCAGGCGCAGCCGTAGCTGCTGCCGCAGCTGCTGCTGCATCTGGCTTCCCATTTCAATAAACGCCGGTGCTGCTGCTGCTGCTGCTGTTGCTGCTGCTGCCTGGTTGTGCTCAACTTGCAGCTGGGAAGGAGTGGCTGCTGCAGACAGAAGAGCAGCAGCAGCAGGGCCAGGAGCAGCATTAGCTGCTGCAGCTTCCGGCACTGCTGCTGCTGCTGCTGCTGCTGCTGCTGCTGCTGCTGCAGGCAGCTCCACGCCGCATGCACTGGCAATGCTGCTGCAGGCGTTTTCTGTCAATTTGATTGTGACGGTTCCCTGAAAATAAGATAAAACAAATAAAATTAAAATGATAAATTTAAAAAATAAATAATTATATTTGGTGCTGCTGCTTCATTCATCCAATGTGGAAGCTGCGAGCAGCAGCAGAAACAACAGCACCAGCAGCAGCAAACGTGGCAGCAGCAAACACAGGAGTAGCAAACGCAGCAGCAGCAAAAGCAGCAGCAGCAAACGCTGCACCGGCAAAAGTAACAGCAGCAGAAGTAGCAGCAGCAAAAGCCGTAATAGCAGCAACCCCACCAAAACACTCGCTAGAAGCACCTAAAGCAGCAGCAGCTAGCAGCAACACGAACGGCAGCAGAAGCGTGAACAGCAGCAGCAGCAGCAGCTACAGCCGCAACAGCAGCACGAACAGCAGCAGCGGCAGCCGCAGTGGCAGCAGCAAAAGCAGCAGCAGCTGCTGCAGCCGCAACAGCAGCACGAATAGCAGCAGCAGTGGCCTCAGCATCAGCAAAAGCAGCAGCAGCAGCTACAGCCGCTACAGCAGCACGAACAGCAGCAGCAGTAGCCGCAGCCGCAGCCGCAGCAGGAGCAGCTACAGTCGCAACCGCAACACAAACAGCAGCAGCAGCAGCAGCAGCAGCAGCAAGAGCAGCAGGAGCAGCTACAGCCGCAAAAGCAGCACGAACAGCAGGATCAGCCGCAGCAGCAGCAGCAGCAGCAGCAGCGGCAGCAGCAGCAAGACTTGCCGCAGCATCCGCGAAGAAAGCCGTGCTGCTGTTGATTTTGTCTTTATTTCCAAAGACAGAACAAACGAGAGCAGCAGCAGCAGACTGGCAGCTGCAGCCCTCAGCTCGCAAGGCGTAGCTCTTTGCTGCTGCTTCCAGCGCCTCTGCAGCAGCAAACAAATCCAAACAAATTGCTGCAGTTCACAACAGCAGCTGCAGCAGCACGTGCAGCAAAGCAGGCAGCTGCAAGCGTTGCAGCAGCGGTAGCTGCAGCAGCAGCAGCAGCAACAGCAGCAGCAGCAGCAAAAGCAGCAAAAGAGGCAGATGCAGCAGCAGCAGGCCCAGTCACGGCAGCAGCAGGTTGAAAGACACCACGAGCAACAGCACCACAAGCACGACAGCAGCAGCAGCAGCGGCGACACAAGCAGCAGCAGCAGCGACACAAGCAGCAGCAGCAGCAGCACTAGCAGCAGCAACGCAGGCGGCAGCAGCAGCAGAAGCAGCAATAGCAACAGCAACACCAGCAGCAGCAGAAGCAGCAGCAGCAACACCGCAACGTAGCAGCAGGCACAAAGCAGCTGCAGCAGCACCACAGTTACAACGACTGGAGAAGCAGCACCATGCATTCTACTACAGCTGCTGCTGCTGCTGCTGCTGCTGCTCTGTTTGCTGCAGCTGCTTCACTAAGTAGCCCACCGTTGCCTCCGCATGCACTCAAGTCCAGATCACACTGGCCGCCAGGCTGCTGCTGCTGCTGCTGCTGCTGCAGCTGCAGCTGCAGCTGAAATGGGGGAGGCTGCCTGGATTCCTGCTGCGCGTCAGGGGCAGGTAGCTGCTGCTGCTGCGGCTGCTGCTCCTGCTGCTGTTCCTGCTGCTGCTGCAGTTGCCGCAGAGTTTGCAGCAGCTCGCGCCTCTGTTCCTGCTGCTGCTGCTGCTGCACGCCCTGCTGCCAGGGCATCATGTTCTGCGCGCTGACGGGCCCCGTTTCCTGCTGCTGCGGCTGCTGCTGCTGCTGCTGCTGCTGCAGCAGCAGCATGTCCTTCTCCAGCTTCTTCAACTTGGCATCTATTGCAGCACTTTCTTCTCCTTTCATTGAAGACAAAACAACTTGAGGAATTGTTTGAGGGGCTGTGGGGGGTACAGCAGAAGGTGCATCTAGCTGTGGGAGGGGGGCCCCCGGGGGGCCCCCCAGGGGCACGGCGAGGGGCCCCAGTGCTGCTGCCGGCGGCTCGTCTTGCTGCTGCAGCAGCAGCTGCTGCTGCAGCCTCTGCAGCTGCTCCGCCTGCTGCTGCTGCTGAAGCAGCAGCTGCTGCTGCTGCTGCTGCTGAAGCAGCTGCTGCTGCTGCAGCGAAGCCCCGCTCGCCAGCAAACTCGCAGACACGCCGCCGTCAACTGCCTGTACACCTGAGAAGCCAAGCGCCGCAGGCCCTGCTGCTGCTGCTGCAGCAGGAGCTGCTGCTGCAGCAAACGGAACAGCAGCAGCGCCCAAACCTGCAGGCGGCTGCGAAGCCAGCTGCAGATCTATTGCTGCTTTCTGCGCCTCCAAAAGAGCCAAGTTGGCCCTGTCCACTTCGCTTTGCTGCTGCAGCATCTGCTGCTGCTGCTGCTGCTGCAGCTGCTGCTGCTGCAGCACTTGCTGCTGCTGTTGCAGCTGCTGCTGCTGCAGCACTTGCTGCTGCACGTGCAGCAGATCGGGCTGCAGCTGCTGCGGTGCGAGTGTCAGCGCCGGCGCCTCCGGCTGCAGCAGCTGCTGCTGCTGCTGCTGCTGCACCTGGTAATTCAGCTGCAGCAAAGAAGCCCCTGAAAGCCCTGCGGGCACAGCCATTGCCTTGGCCTCTTCGAAAGACTCTGTGGGTGGCACTGATCCATTGAATGCCTTTTGCTGCTGCTGCTGCTCTTGCTGCTGCTGATGCTGCTGCTGCAGGGGCTCCAGCGGCACTTGCTGCTGGAGAGATCGCCGGCCTTCCGCGGGCGAGAGCAGCAGCAGCAGCAGCAGCGTGCCAGCTGCTGCTGCTGGCAGCAGCCGCCGCCACCGCTGCGACCTGAGCTGCAGCAAAGCCATCTTTAAGGGCATGACACTGCGGAATGGAGCTGCTGCTGCTGCTGCTGCTGCTGCTGCTGCTGCTGCTGCATGCGTGCGAGGGTCTCAGCTGGCGGCGACCTCAGGTTTGAATTGAGTGTGTCTCCCCCTGAACAGCAGCAGCAAACGCAGCAGCAGCAGCAGCAACTCAACTACGGACAAAGAAGGAATTAAAAACAAGATGAAAACAAGTCCAAAAGTTCTCTTTCTGCTGCTTTGCAAAACAGCTGTTCTGCACTTGAACAGCCCTGGAGCAGCGCAGCAGCTGCGCCCCGGGGAGCTGCAAATGTCCACTCCTAGAGTCTCATTGCTGCTGCTGCTGCTGCGGCTGCTGCTGCTGCTGCAACTAGGAAGCGGTTGCGGCGAGCTCGGGCCTGTGTGTCAGCGTGGGGGGAGGAAGCGCCGCAGGGCGATCTGGGTTTCTGGGATCTACACATGAGAAATATAAAAAGAAAAAGTGGAATAAAAGGAAATAGAACTAACCTTTCGGTTTCAGCAGCCGGCGGCGAGAGGGCTAGCCGGAGCAGTTGCGAGCAGCAGCAGAAGTTGAATACGGACAGTTGGGGTGGAAAACGCCCTCTAAATGAGGAACGGGCGATGAATACACATGAAAAGTAAGAAAAGGAAGTAACTCGAAGAAATGCTACCTTGAATTCGCATGCCAAGCAGCAAACTTGCAGAGAAACGAACAGAAGACCAGCCCTGCCGAGAAATCGATGCTGCGCTCTGCGGTGCGAGACCTGCAGCCGTCAAAGGTTTAGGGGGAGAAAAATAAAAAAGAAATGAAAAGTGCGGCACCAAAAGCTCCAAAGTCGAAAAGAAAAGCCGCTAGAGAATGAAAAGCAAAATGAAATGACTGAGGAAGTTCGTGAACGAACAGAGTCGACCAGCTGAGCTGCCTGTACACCTGAGCCGCGCCAGCTTCAAAAACCAAAGATTCCCCAAATTTATTTGTCCTTTTGAATTTCCGACTTTGAAAAACCTCATTAAAATGTTTCTTTATTTCTTCTGGAGAATTGGAAGCAAAAAAAACGCCGCAGGACCAGCTTCCTGTGCCCGCCTTCCGCCTGCGCTGCGGCAAGCCGCGACCTAGAATCTCAACGGAATATGAACAAACAAAAGGAGGAAAATTATAATTAGTGTCTAATTTTAGAAATTAAATTAAAAATTAAATGGATCTCCTGCTGCAGCTGCTGCTGCTCTTCGATTTGCTGCAGCAGCTGCTGCTGTTCAACTTTGCCTAAGAAAAGGTGGCTCAGTGCAAGTCGCCTAAGCCCTGCCCCTAAACCCCAAACCCTAAACCCTAAACCCTAAACCCTAAACCCTGACAGCTGTCCTGGCTTGAAAGAAAGTCCTTCAGCGAGGCTTGAAAGTTAAGAAGCTTTTCAAACGAAATAAAAAAGAAATTGAAGAAGAAAATCCCCGGAGTAGTTTCTGGTTTTGTTTCTTTTCTTCTTTAGAGAAATAAAAACTTGAAATGAAATTCAGTTCAACTTCATCCAAAGCCAAACCCTAAACCCTAAACCCTAAACCCTGAAGCCTAAACCCTAAACCCTTGCTGCTCCTTCAACTTGTTTTTGTCTCCTTTCTGTCTCCATTTCTTTTCTAATTTGCATCTCTTTACTTTATTTCTTTGGTTTTCTCTTTTTTGAATTAAATGAATCTATTTCGCTTTTTTAATTTTGATAACTACAAAAAGACAAAAACGGTTTCCTCGTCAATTCATTAAATGAATACACTTCAATTACAGAAGTAATTAATTAATAATTTAATTAATTAATTAATTAATTAATTAATTAAATTATTAATTAATTACTTCTGTAACTAGATTAGTTAGCTAATTGATTTGTTAATTAGTTAATTTATCGATTAATCAAATGGTTAATTAATTAATTTTGACTAATTAATTAACTAATTGAATTATTTACTCACTTCGATTTGCAGACAAAGCAGCTGTTTCTTATGGCTAGCTAACTAGCTAGCTAGCTAGCCAGCTAACTAGCTAGCTGCAGCAGCAACAGCAGCAACAGCAGCAGCAGCAAAAACAGCAGCAGAAGCTGCAGCAGCAGCACGCAGGCACTTCGCCAAAATAAAGAAATATTTCTTCGCGCTTCGTTTTGTGTTGCAGCGGACAAATTTACCACTGCCCCCCAAACCCCAAACCCTTAACCCTAAACCCTAAACCCTAAACCCTAAACCTGAACAAAAAATTGGACCCCTGGCTAGCCACGGCTAGCCCCCGCCAGCTAGCTAGTGCCAGCAGCCTAGCTAGCTAGCCAGCAAGCTAGCCAGCAAGCTAGCCAGCTGGCTAGCTAGCTAGCAAGCTAGCTAGCTAGCCAGATAGCTAGTTAGCTAGCAACAGCTAGCTGGCTAGCGAGCAGCAGCTAGCTAAGCACATCCGGCTAGCTAGCTGGCCAGCTGACTAGCTAGCCAACTAGCTAGCCGGCACCGAACACTAGCTAGCTAGCTGGCTAGCTAGCTAGCTAGCTAGAAATCTGGCCTTGCGGGTCGAGGCTTTGCTGCTGCAGCGCGCGTGGGCTGCTGCTGCTGCTGCTGCTGCTGCTGCTGCTGCTGCTGCTGCTGCTGCTGCGGTAGTACTCAGCTTCGAGCGCAGCAAGAGTCTTTCTCGTGACTTTAATTCCTTTTGCTGCTGCCTGCAGCTCTTCAAAAGACAAATCCACTTTCTTCAAAACCTCCAAAACTCCCTCCAAAGAGCTGGCCATCAGCACCGCCTGCGCATGCACAAACCACTGTTTAGGGTCTAGGGTTTAGGGTTTGGGTTTTCCGGCGAAAGCCCCGCACTGCACTGCGGGGTGGAAAAGCAGCTAGCTAGCTAGTTAGCTAGCTAGCTAGACAACTAGCTAGTTTGGAACACAAGTTTGTTTAGCTAGCTAGCTATCTATCTATCTGTCCCCAGGTAGTTAACTAGTTAGCTGGCTAGCTAGCTAGCTAGCTAGCTAGCTAGCTAGCTAGCCAGCGAGCTAGCTAGCTGTGGCTAGCTAGCTAGCCAGCTGGCCACAGCTGACCACAGCTAGCCAGCCACAGCTAGCTAGCCAGCCCGCCACAGCTAGCTAGCCACAGCCAGCAAGCTAGCTAGCCAGCTAGCTAGCCCGCCACAGCTAGCTAGCCAGCTAGCCAGCTAGCCAGCTAGCCACAGCTAGCTAGCCAGCCGACCTCGTTGGCCTTGAGAATGGCCAGGGCGGTGGCGAAGAGCTGCTTCTCTCCGCGGAAAAGAAACAAATCCCAAATTCTCAAGACGGAGTTCAGTTGCAAATTATATGCAAACAAAGTCATCAGCCACCCCGACAGAAACATCGAGGCCTCCACGCCCTCCGCCTCCAGGTGCGCGCTCAGCCTGCAGCAGCAGCAGCAGCAGCAGCAGCAGCAGCGGCAGCAGCAGCGGCAGCAGCGGCAGCAGAGAGCTTCCGACTTTCTGTGGGTTTTGCGTTTTGGGCGCTTTTTGCTTCTGCTTTCTTTGTCGTGTCAGGTGTCTCTTGCTGCTGCTAGCGCCACACCACAGCCAGCAGCAGCAGCAGCAGCAGCAGCAGCAGCAGCAGCAGCAGCAGCAGCTAACTGGGGCATGTGGGTCTTGAGGAGTCTTTGGAACTGGAAAAAGTATTTGTTCAAAAGAGGCAGTCCAGGTCTGTACAAGTCCGCAAGAGAATACTTCGAAAGCAAACAAACCAAAAAACAAAATGCTGCTGCTTCCCTCATGTGCAGCAGCAGCACCCCACACACGAAGCCCATGCCTTGGCAGTAACCTGCAGCAGCAGCAGCAGCAGCAGCAGCAGCAGCAGCAGCAGCAGCAGCAGCAGCAGCACATGAAAAAACAAGCAAAGCAGCTGCTCAATTGATTGTCTTGGTGCCCAACTAGTTGATGAATTAGTCAGTTATTTATTTATTTATTTATTTATTTATTATAAAATTAGTTAATTCGGCGGCTGGCGGAAATTGCTGAGGTGTATGTACACCTCACCAACTTCGGGGTTGTAGGCGGCGTAGGCCTTCAGCACTTTGAGAAGAGCCTGAGAGCATTAAAAGGGCAAAAACGAATTTAAAAGAATCAAAAGTATAAAAATAACTAAAAACAATTTAAAATAATTAAAAAAGAATTAAAATGATTCATAAGAATTGAACAAATCAAAAAAATGAACAAGAAATGCAAAATTGGCGGTAAATGGAGATACGCTGCATGCAAAGAACGCATGCAAAGAACGCATGCAAAGAACGCATGCAAAGAACGCATGCAAAGAACGCATGCAAAGAACGCATGCAAAGAACGCATGCAAAGAACGCATGCAAAGAACGCATGCAAGAAAACCCGAACCTGGCGTTGCATGCAAAACCGAAGCGAAAAACGAAAAGAGGAAATATGCCGAATAGAAAAACGAATCCAACAGATAAAAAACCCCAACGAATTAATGAATCAACTAACCAATCAATCAACGAATGCACCAATCAATTAATCATTAACTAGCCATTAATTGGCCATTAATTGGCCATTAATTAACCATTAATTGGCCATTAATTGGCCACTAATTGGCCATTAATTGGGCAATTAATCACTCAATTACGTGCTGGCCCGCTGCGCGCTGGTCCCTGAAGAGAAAGTGTTTGGGAAAAGTTCTGTTGACGTCGCGCGCAATTACGGAAATGCAGTTCGAGGGTTTGGCCAGCAACTCCAAGTACAAACCCGCAGACAACCCCCCTGCACGCAGCAGCGCTAGGGTTTAGGGTTTAGGGTTTAGGGTTTAGGGTTTGGGGTTTAGGGTTTAGGGTTTGGGGTTTGGGGTTTGGGGTTTGGGTTGGGGTTTGGCGCGCCGTCGCCAGCTAGCCAGCTAGCTGGCTGGCTAGCTGGCGAGAAGGCACACAAATAAATTGACAAAAAACAAACAATAAACAAATGATAAATCAATTAGCGAACAAGTAATGAATAAATTAGTAAATTAGTAAATAAATATATAAAAAATAAATATTAGTAAATACGCAAATAAATAAACAAATAATAAACAAAAAACAATAAATAAATAAATAAATAAATAATAAATAGTAAATAATGAATAAATAATAACAAATAATAAAGACTTGCGTTCTGCAGCGAATTGGTGGAGGTTGACGAGTTTGGCCCAAAAGGGCCCCCTGAGGAAACTTGGGATTTTATTTTTGGAAATAAAAGATTTCAAAAAAGATTTTAATTTGATTTTCATTTTTTTGTTTTTATTTTCTTTTTGCAAAAGTTCCCAATTCAAAAAAAAGAAACTCCATTTGCTGCACTCCACAGCCAACTCCCCCACTGCTGCTGCTTGCCAGCAGCAGCAGCAGCCTGCAGACATGCAGCACCAAACTAGTCCACCATTTACTTATTTATTTATTTATTTATTTATTAATTTATTAATTTATTTATTTATTTATTTGTTTGTTTGTTTGTTTGTCTATTTATTTAAATGGAATTCATTTGGTGTGGCTGGTCTTTGAACTTCTGAAAACGGCAGATATGAATCTGTCCTGCTGCTGCTGCTGCTGCTGTATTTGCTGCTGCTGTAACTGCTGCTGCTGCTGCTTCGAGTGGTGTTACTGCTGAGGCTGGACGTGCGGTTGCTGCTGCAGCTACGCCCTTCTTGTTCCAGCTCCTGCTGCTGCTGCTGCTGCTGGTTCGTGCATCGCCGCCGCTATAACTACTGCTGCTGCTTCTGCTGCTGCTTCTGCTGCTGCTCCTGCTGCTGGTCCGTCCATCGCCGCCACTGTAACCACTCCTGCTGCTGCTGCTGCTGCTGCTGCTGCTGCTTCTGTTGCTGCTGCTTCTGCTTCTGTTGTTGCTGCTCCGGCTGGTTCGCTCATCGCCGCCGCTGTAACTACTCCTGCTGCTGCTGCTGCTGCTGCTGCTGCTGCTAACCTGTGGCAGACTCTTGGGTTTCTTGGGACTCGGTGTTGTCGTCGGGAGGAAAAGAAGAACTGTCGTTACAGAGAGCAGACGCGTTGGGCGTGAACAGCCCGAGCTGTTCGTACAGCAGAGGCTCGGAGTCCTCATCCTCCATTTTAGGGTTTAGGGTTTAGGGTTTAGGGTTTGGGGTGGGGTTTAGGGTTTGAAAGCGAGTGGGGGTTGGATCCGGTTGGAGCGCCACCCCGGAGCGAGATCGGCTCGCTGCAGCAGCTGCTGCTGAGCGCAGCAGCTAGAGGGGGAAAGCAGCAGCAAAAGGGGTCTTTTTGTCCGTTTCTTTCTGTAAATGACTTCAAAAAAGATGTTTCAAACCAAAAGAACCTTTTAAAACTCAAACTCCAAACTTACTTCCCAAGTTTCTCTTCTGGCGCGGCCGAGGCGGCGGCGGGGCCCCGCGGGGCTGCCGCTGCGCGGGGTGTACAGACAGCTCGGCGGCAGGGAGTCGTCCGGACTTCTTCTTCGAAACTCTTTTGAATTCATTTTCTTTTAATGAGAAATGAATTAGTTGAGAAATAAAAACAAAAGTAAAAGAGTTAAGCTCACGAGACGAGGGGCAGCTGCAGCTGCATGCGCGGGAGTCGGAGTGCAACTTCGCGGTCTTCTTTGCTGCAGTTCAAAACTTGAAATTAATTCAAGTTAATTATTTCCGCGTTTAAAACGCAAAAAGAAATCAAACTGATTAACTCCAAACTCCAAGTTCGCCGAAGACCTGCAGCAGCAGCGCCTGCAGCAGCTGCGCTTTCTGCTGCTGCGCCTGCTGCTGCTGCTCCCCGGCCTGCTCCTCCCAGGTGAAGCAGCAGCAGCAGCAGCAGCAGCAGCAGCAGCAGACGCAGCTGGACCGCCACTGGACCACTGGACCACTGGTCTGCTGCTGCAGCAGCAAGTGCATGTCTCAGCAGCAAAACGAGAATGGCAATGTGCAGCAAATTTGAAACTGCTTTTTTTGCTGCTTTTTGAATACTTAAATGAACAAACTGTATGAAAATAGTTTAGATGATTTAATTTACTTCTTTTCTAATAAGAGAAAGCATTGGAATCATTCAATTCGAAAGAATTTAGTTAATTAATTAATTAATTAATTTATTAATTTATTTATTTATTTATTTATTTAAACGAAATAATCATTTTGTTTATTTAAATTCTCCTTTTGTGTTTCTGCAGAGGCCAGCAGCGCCGCCGACGGGGAAATTCCAAAGCCGAAAAAATAAATCTTTTTCTTTTTACCAATAAATAAATAAACAATTAAAGTGAAATAATTAAATAATTAATATAATTGAACTAATTAAATTAATTGGATTAATTAACGCAATTAAATCAATTCAGTTAATTAAATCAGTTTAATTAATTAAATTAATTGATTTAATTAATTATTTAATTGATTTAATTAATTTAATTAATTTAATTTATTTATTTTAATTTAAAAAGCAGCTCAAAATGTCCGGCGAAAGGCTGAAGGAAACCACAGCCGAAATGGACGCGCTGATGGAGCGTAAGTCGAATTCAAATAAAAATAAATAAATAAATAAATAAATTAATTAATTAATTAATTAACTATTTATTATTATGTTATTATTAATTTATTTATTTATTTATTTATTTATTTATTTATTTATTTATTTATTTATTTATTTTTAGGTCTCCAAACAAATGCCCAAAACGTAAATCGGCTGGTGCCGCAGCGGACGGAGCTTCAGGCGGTGGCGAATGTAAAAATTAATTCTCGTTTTAAATGAAATTTAAAATTCAAATTAAAATTAATTCAAATAAATAATTCATTCGCCAGCTGCTGCTGCTGCTGCTGCTGCTGCTGCTGCTCAGTGTTTGCAGCTTGCTGCTGTTGCTGCTGCTGCTGCAGCGGCGTGACTTGTTTTGCTGCTGCTGCTGCTGGTTCTTTGTTTCACAATCTGCGCTGCTGCTGCTGCTTTTAACTCGCATTACCATCTGCTGCTGCTGCCGCGTTTTCGCCTCATTGCCCTCCGCTGCTGCTGCTGCCGCTGCTGCTGCTGCTGCTGCTGCTGCTGCTGCTGCAGGAGCTAACAGCAGCAGCAGAAGACGCAATAGTGTACAAAATGATCGGCCCTGTGCTGGTGCGGCAGTCGAAGTCCGAGGCTCTTCAAACAGTAAACAAAAGACTGGACTATGTTCAGCGAGAACTGTAAGTATTTATTTATTTCATTTTTATTTCATTTTATTTTATTTATTCTTTTATTTGCTATTTATTTGCTGCTTCTGCCTTCTATTTTGATCTATTTTGATCTGTTTTGGGGCTCTTTTCCTTTATTTTTATTTTTTGTTTTTATTTTCTTAATTTTTTTCCTTTTGGGTTTATTTGCTGTTTTTAAATTCCGCCACGGAGTCGCCTCTGCATGCAGCAATCCGTTTAATTGCTTTGCTGCTGCTGATTAGATCAAAGCCAGTTAAGCTACACAGCAGCAGCAGCAGCAGCAGCAGCAGCAGAGCACGCCACATAGCAGCAGCAGCAGCAGAAACAGATGCAGGAGCACCAGGAGAACATGTCACACAGCAGCAGCAGCAGCAGCACCAGAACAAGCCACGCAGCAGCAGCAGCAGAACAGTTCACACAGCAGCAACAGCAGCAGAACAAGTCAGCAGCAGCAGCAGCGGCAGAACAAGCCAGCAGCAGCAGCAGCAGCAGCAGCAGCAGCACTGAATATGCAGAAGTCCTTAAGGACCTGAGGAGAGCCTTTGCTGCATTTTGAGGATCAAATAAATGCTGAAGTATAACTAAAATTCAATTTTTGACTTTTTGTTTTCTGAATTCTTTTTTGAATTAATTTCTTCATTTTCGTTTTTGATTCCTTTTTGCTGTTTGACCTTTGTGGGTTTAATTCCTTCTCTTTTGTTTTAATTAATTCATTTCAATTTGGTAACTCTTTAAATCATTTCAATTCAGTTCTTTTAATTCTTTTGAATTAAATCCCCAATTTAATTGTTGTTTAATTCCTTCCAATTAGATTCTTTTGAATTAAATCCTTTTTAATTAGACTCTTTTGAATGGAATTCTTTGAAGTTAAACTCTTTTAAATTGACTTCTTTTAAATTGACTTCTTTGAAGTAACTTCTTTGAATTAAATCCCTTTTAATTAAACTCCTTCAAATGAAGTTCTTTGCAGTTAAACTCGTTTAATTTGACTTCTTCCAAATTAACTTCTTTCAATTAGCTTCTCTCAATTAACTTCTTTTAATTAACTCCTTTTAATTAACTTCTTTGAATTAAATTGTTTATTTCTTTTCCAGAGGCAGGTGCGAAGCAATTGAAGAAGAAACGATGCAGCAGTTTCGAAGAGCAGCAGAAAACAGAGAAGCTCTTCAAAAGAAAGTTCTGGAGAAGCAGAAGCAGCAGCGGGGGAGAGTTTAAGTGCATGCAAACAAAACAAGTTTCAATTTAAATATTATTCGCAAACAAGTTTTAATTTAGGTATTATTCGCCAAAGAAGCTTCAAATAAAGAAGTTTTAAATGAAGGAAGTTTGAAATGAAAAGAAGATTTGGATAGACGTTTTTAAATAAAAGAAGTTTTGAACGAAAAGAAGTTTTAAATAAAAAGAAATTTTAAATAAAAGAAGTTTTAAACTTTGTCGAAAATAAAGAAAGACTTGAAGGCAAAGTGCAGATTCGGGAGGGCCAGAAAAGAAGAAAATGCTTTTCAAAAAATAGTATTTAATTCCACAGACGCAGCAGATTGATCTTGAAAAAAGAAAAGCATTTATTCAAATTAAATACTTGGAGGGAAGGTATTTATTCGAATCACATTCTTGTAGAAGTATTTATTCAAATAAATACTTCGCAAGGATTTAATTTGAATTAAAAAGGTTTATTCGAATTAAATACTTTTAAATTATAAAGGCATTAATTCAGATTAAATTCTTTTTAAGAAGAGAATTTAATTTGAATTAATACTCCTCGGGGCGACCCGTTTACAGAATTATTTGGCGACAATGAAAGAACGGAATTGAACAGAATTCATTTTAATTCATTTAATTCATTTTAGTTCATTTAATTCACTTTAGTTCATTTTAATTCATTTAATTCATTTTAATTCATTTAATTCATTTTAATATATTTAATTCATTTAATTCATTTTGATTCATTTAATTCATCTAATCCATTTAATTCATCTAATCCATTTAATTCATTTAATTCCTTTAATTCGTTTGATTTATTTAATTCATCTGATTTATTTAGTTCATTTAATTCATTTTAATTGATTCTAATTCACTTCGACTCATTTTAATTCGTTTTAATTCATTTCAACTCCATTTAACTCGCTTTAAATCATTTTAATTTGTTTTAATTCATTTTAATTCTATTCAATTCATTTTAATTCATTTAACTCTTTTAATTCTTTTAATTCCTTTAATTCTTTTCTTTTAATTCTTTTAATTCAAATGGTCGGACGGCGGCAGCTGCTGCTGGTTCATCAATTGGACGGAAGGACAAATAGAGAAAAGAGAAACTGGAAAAGTGGAATTAATAAAAACAAAATAAATGAAATAAATAAATAAAGGAAATAACAAATAAACAAATAAATAATAAAACAGTAAAACAAATAAGATGAATAAATAATGAAATGGTAAAACGAAGAAGAGAAAACAAAAAAGAATTCGAAATTCAATTTGCCCTCGTGCTTCATTCGGCGCCCACGAGAGGCTCGAACCTGCGGGAGAAAAGTTTTTGGAATTTCTTTTTGAAATTAAATCAAAAATTAAAAATTAAAATTAAAAGTTTGGATTTAATTTGAAATACAATTGGGACTAAAGCGCAAGTACAGCACAAACAAACAAACATGCAAATGTGCAATTAAACTCCAAATTAAACAGAATTAAAACAAATTAACTCGACAACTTCAACTCAAACTGCTCACTGCTCCGCCGCGGCAATCATCTCGTCGAAGCTCATGCACTTGTTCATGATGAAGGTCAACACGATCCAGACGCTGGGGCAAGCAAAAGTGAAGTTCAATTCAACTTATTAATTCATTAATTCATTTGATTCATTTGATTCATTTAATTCATTTAATTCATTTAATTCACTTAATTCGTCTTATTCGTTAATGCACTTAATTTATTTTGATTCATTTTGATTCATTTAATTAGCCTAGTTCATTTGATTCATCGATTCGTTTAATTCAGTTAATTCGTGTAATTCATTTAATTCATTTAACTCATTTGATGTATTTAATTAATTTAATTCATTAATTCATTCAATTCATTTACTCCATTTAATCAATTCATTTAATTAATTTGATTAATTTGATTAAATTAATTAATTTGTTTTGTTGGATTTGAGGCAAGTTAAAAAATGAATTCCGTCGAAGGAACGCTGACGAGTTAGATGTGCATTTAGAAAACGAAAAGGAATTCATGAATTGAAACAAATAAATTAATTCAATTCAGTTAATTTCAAATTAGTGAATTAATTTATTTATTTATTTCAAATTGGCAAATTAATTAATTTATTTCAATTTATTTCAAATTAGTAAATTAATTAATTTAATTCAATTTATTTCAATTTATTTCAATTCCAAAAATGCATTTCTTCTCTCACCAATACACTTCAAACAAAACCACCAAAGAAAGCGCCCCAGCAATTCCCAACTGGAAAGCTGAAAAGAGATTATGAGTTTTTGAAACCCTAAACCCTAAAAGGTTGTTTCTAAACCCTAAACCCTAAAAGGTTGTTTCCAAACCATTACATGCAGTTTAGCATATCTTTTGTTTTTTATTTCCTTTTTCAATTCGGGGCTCTAAAGACAAGCCTTTAGGGTTTGGGGTTTAAAGGCAAGCCAGGGTTTTTTCTATACGACCTTTTAGGGTTTGGAACTCAAAGATGAGCCTCTAGGGTTTAGGGCTTGGAAACAACATCTTAGGGTTTAGGGTTTTGTTCTTACGCCGTTTTTGCATTTTAGCAATCGCGAGCACTTCGTCTTGCTGGTGGGTGTTCAGCTTCTTGAAACTGTTTTGAATTTCAAAATCACAAATAATATAAATTTCAATTTTAATTTAATTTAACTTGATTAATTTAATTTAATTTAATTTAATTTAATTTAATTTAAATCCAAAAAATTAAAAAGAGAACTCACTCAGGTGGCAATTCGCTGACAGACACTTCTCCGTTCTCCCCCGCAGTTTGATTTGCATGAGGGACTAAAATTGAATTAAATAAATAAATAGATAAATAAATAAATAAATAAATAAAAATATACTCGAAAGAAAAACCAAACAGCAGCAGCACAAGCAGCAGCAGCAGCAGCAGCGACACCAGCACCGGCAACAGCAGCGGCAGCAGCAGCACCAGCGCCACAAGCAGCAGGACAGCAACAGCAGCAGCAGCAACAGCAGCAAACCTGGCAACAGCAGCAGCAACAGCGGCAACAGCAGCAGCAACACCGGCAACAACAACAACAACAGCAGCAGCAGCAGCAGCAGCAGTACCAACAGCAGCAGCAGCAGCAGCAGCAACAGCAGCAGTACCAACAGCAGCAGCAGCAGCAGGGAGTCACCGAAGGGCATGTGTTCGTAGTCTGGGATTTCGACTTTAGGAATATCAATTGTGGGCAAATGGAAGTCGGTGAAGTCCAGGGGTTGCTGCAGCTGCTGCAACGGCTGCAGCTGCTGCAGCGGCTGCAGCTGCTGCAGCTGCAGATCTTTCAGCACTTTTGCAAAAACTGGATTTGCCCGAAGTCGATTAAAAGCAGCAGCAGCTCGCGCTCGGTAACGGGCTTTTATTTCCAACTGCCGGAAACCCTCCGCCGCCTGAAAACGCCACGCGTCGAGGGTTTAGGGTTTAGGGTTTAGGGTTTAGAGTTAGGGTTGGGTGCTTGAGGTTTGGGGCCAGGGCTAGAGTTTAGGGTTTGGGGTTTAGGGTTTAGGGTTTGTTGTTTAGGGTTTGGGGTTTAGGGGCTTAGGCGCGCGAGAAGGCGCAGGAGGCAGGTTTGTGCGGCGAGTGTGTCCAGGACTTCAGGGTTTAGGGTTTAGGGTTTAGGGTTTCGGGTTTCTCACGGCTCCCTTGGGCGCGGGGGGCAGGAGCTCGATGGTGTCGGAAAAAGTCAAAACGACCAAAATGAGGAAAATGAGACTGACGATGAAGCTGGCGAGATAAACGATTTCCACGGATTGGTTGCGGCGCCACAAGCCCCAGATTCTGAAGTTGAAGGGTTTAGGGTTTAGCGTTTAGTGTCAAACTGAAGAATGAAATGAAATAAAGGTTGCTGCTTACCCTAAGATTGCGCTGAAGCAGTTCGTGATCAGCAGAAACCACGCAGGTCCTATGAGCGTCGGCCGGAGGAATTTGAACGACATAAAAAGAAAGACTCCAACGAGAATTTGGAGGAAAGCGACAACAACAAGTCCCTGAAGATGTCCGAAACTCAAATTGGAGTTCTTCTCAAATTATTTCGCGCGGAGAACGCTTTTAAATGCTGCTTTTGCGGAGTTTCCCCCCGGAGTTTTCCCCCCGGAAAGCTCCAGTTCAACTTGTGCTCAAATGCAAAACGCACCGATCTAATGCTCATAAAACCGAGGAAACTGCGCGCTTTAATCGCAGAAACGTCCATTTCGGCAAAGTTTTTCAAACGCAATCAAAGCTTCCGCCAAACTTAATAGTTCAAGTTTCCACTCTGGCTCGATGCAAGTTGAACCCGCGCACCCGGACCACCCGAGGTGTCCAGACACCTCAACTTGCTCTTGAATTCTGGCGAGATCCGGCGCCAAATGGGGAATAAAATTCCCTTTCGCTATTCTCAGACCCCTACTTCTTGAAAATTGATCGAGACAAGCTCATCACGAGAGCCAAGCAGGCTATTTTGTATCGTTTCCGTACACCTAGGGCGTAGCAGGCTGTGGCAGCAGCCACAGGCTGCTGCAGCGGATCTGAAACAGCATCCTTCTCCCAAAGTCCCGAACGACTCAGTTATTTTTCTAGGGAGATAAACCTACTTCAGTCACCACTCCTCTACATCTAAATCTATCCCTAGTGCAGCACGGCGAGTTGCCGCTGCTTCTGATCGACTTCAAGACGCAACGCATTTCAAAGGAAAATAATTGAGGAGCAGCGGGAGCCGCCCTCGACCTCCCCAGTGTCCAAGGAGCGCAGCAGCAGCAGCAGGTTGCTGCTGCGCCGCTGCTAGTCTGCTGCAGCTGCTTCACTTTCGCTGCTAAGTCAGTCGACCTGGGCCACGTCCTTCTCCGTGTACTTGCCCTTGTTCGCCGCCTTGCCCTTCCGCGCCAGCAGCGCCTTTCTGTCTTTGTTCAGCTTCGGCTTCGTAATCACGACTTTGCTGGGGTGGATCCCAATGAGGCTTTCCCCTGCAGCAGCAGCAGCAGCGGGGCTCAGCAGCGGCAGCGGTGGCCGACGGCGGGCCGCGCCTTGCAGCAGCAGCGGCAGCAGCAGCGGCAGCAGCAGCAGCAGCAGCGGCAGCAGCGGCAGCAGCAGCAGCAGCAGCAGCAGCAGCAGCACCGTTGGCCTTCTCGCGGGAGATGCGCTCGATGTGGATGACGAACTTCTTGCGGTACACCTGAGTGACCTTTCCCTCGCGGTCGTGGAAGCGGCCGCGGACAATCATGACTTCGTCGTCTTTGCGAATGGGCAGTGAGCGGACCTGCACCAATCAAATCAAATCAAATCAAATCAAATCAAATCAAATCAAAGCAAAGCAAAGCAAATCAAATCAAATCAAATCAAACCAATTTGTTCCTTCCAGTCTGTTCTTTCCAACGGACTTTTGCTGCACCTGCCCGCGCGCGCCCGAAACGAGCCGCGACGCGGTGTACGTACACCCCAACCGAGCCCCGCCGCCTGCTGCTGCTGCGGCTGCAGCGGCGGCAGCTCCGCAGCAGCAGCGGAAGCAGCGGCGGCCGCCGCTCCAGCAGCCGCTCCTGCTCCTGCTGCTGCTGCTGCTGCTGCTGCTGCTGCTGCTGCTGCTTACGTTGAATTTCTTGCGGAGTTCCTTGCAGAGAGGCGCCGTCATGATCTTTCTGCGGACACTCGAGGGCGCCCCGAAGTGGGCCTTGCGGGCCTTTCTGCGGGACGCGGAGACACCTGAGTGCATGCAAAGTGCAGCAGCAGACTGGCTGAAATGTCACTTTTGTTCATTTGGCGAATTGTTTCTTCACTTGACTCCTTGTTTGAACAGCATGCGCCAGTTGCTTTGCTGCGCCTCAGGGAGACAAAGACAGGCCGGAGGCTGCCAGTGTTCGAGCCGGAAGAGAGGGGGAGCCAGCTCTGCGAAGCAACCTGCTGCTGCTGCTGCTGCTGCTGCTGCTGCATGCACTGCGCTGCTGCGCGCAGTGGGGAGCTGCTGCTGCTGCTTCGCGCGGCTGCGAAGGCCCCAAGGCCCTTTTGATTTGCAAACTGGAAAATAATTCCAAGAGGAAAAGACGCAGCTGCGGGGAGGCCCGCGGCGGCGAAGTCCCGCAGCAAAGACTCACTTTTGTTGAACTTCATTTCGACTCTTCGAGGAAAAAGGACCTTTCCGAGGCAAAAGAAGTGCAAAATGGACTCCAATTTGCAATTAAAAGTAATTTTAATTGCATTTAATTGCTTTTGGACTCTCCGCGGCCCCCAGTTCCCCCGCAAGCTTCCACACGCCTGCCGAAACGCCCCCACGCCACCTCGGGGGCTGCAGCCCCGCGGCGCCGAGCGGCGCCAACTGCAAAGGCGAATTTTCCCTCCAAAAGCTGAGTAAATGTTTTAAATCGATTAATAAATTAAATTTAATTTCAATTTGGACTCCACAGAACCCGCTTGTCCGCTACAAGACCCGCCGCCGCCAGCGGCAGCGACGAAGGCCCACGTACGTGCAAGTCCTGCGCCGCGGGGGAAGCTGCGGGAAAAAATGCCTAGTTGCTTCTTTTTGCGGATTTCAAACTTTTTAAAGTTAATTTTAAACGTTTTCTGCGGCGTAAAAATCTCAAACACCTGCGGAAAGCGGCCGTTTTCGCGCGCTTACCTTCCGCTGCTTCGGTGCTGACAGCAGCTGCCGCGGGCCCCGTGCCACGCCGGCGGTGATCAGCCCCAAATGGCTCCGCAAAAATGCTTTTGAAGAGTTTTCTGCCGCAAATAAAATTCATTGAAAGCAAAAAGTTGCCGGAAAAAGCAGCCAGAGACAAGATCGCGTTCCCGAGCTGCTGGCGGGACTTGGCGCGCTGGCAGTACAGTTGAGTCGACGCACTGGGTTGTTTCGCACGCTCACTTCGCCCTCGCCGCACTTATTTGCATTTCCCTTCCAATTTCAGGTCTTTTATTCCATTTGCTGCTTCGAAACCGCCGCGGCTTCCCCCCAAAGCCCCCGCGCCGCCGGCCGCGCCGCTGCTGCTGCTGCTAGCGCAGCAGCTATTTCGGCTGCCTTTTCTTTGCAGGACCTTCCCTGTCTTCGCCAAGTCCACAAATTCAACTTTCTGCAGCTCGCTGTGGCGTTTGCTGCAGCAGCAGCAGCAGGGGAGGCTCTGTCCGCTGGCTTGGAGGCAAAGTGAATTCCCGAGTTTTATCTTCTCTTCCGCTTTTGTCCCAGCTGCTGCTGCAGCGCTGCTGCGCCGCTGCTGCGCTGCTGCTGCGCTGCTGCTGCGCTGCTGCTGCTGCTGCTGCGGTTAGATGCTTCGAGGTTGGCGCAGGAGTTGGGGTGTATGCGCAGCTTCCCACAGCCCGCGCGCGATGCGCGCGCCTCCGGACTTCATTTTTTTTCAGGTGTTTCGCCAAATATTATTTAAATATATTTTCAAGAAAATATATTTAAGTAATATCAAATAATAATGAACTTTTTGCCTCCTTCTTCTCTTTTTCTCGGCCTTTCCGCCTCTGCAAGTGTCCGGAGACCTCATCGGGAAACTTGGACAGAAACAAATGAAAGGGAGCTCGACGACGTCTGCACTCAGCTGCGCGGGGGGCCCCCCGGAGGGCCCCCCGGGGGGCCCCAGGGGCCCCCGGGGGGGCCCCCGGGGGCCCCCCCTGCTGCTGCTTCCCAGGGGGGCCCCCCTGAGGGCGAAGCAGCAGCAAGGGGGGCCCCCCATCTTCCCGAAGAAGACCAAACTGCAGCAAAAGACTCTCCCCAAACAGACCCCAGTACCCCGAGGGGGGCCCCCTTGAAAGCTTATTCTTCGGTCTCTCGATTGCTGCAGAGGGAGGTCGACTCGCCGCCCCCCAGCAGCAGCAGCAGCAG
>NW_013541474.1:78187-80672 GCF_000499545.2 Eimeria tenella
GCTGTTGTTATTGCTGCGTTTGCTGCTGCTGCTGCCTCGCTTTTGTTGCTCTTGTTAGTGCTGCTGCTGCTACTGCTGGTGCTGCTGCTGCTGTTCACGCTGGTGTCGGTTTTACTATTGCGCGTTTGCTGCTGCTGCTGCGTCGCTCTTGTTGCGCTTGTTAGTGCTGCTGCTGCTGCTGTTTCTGCTGCTGTCGCTGTTGTTATTGCTGCGTTTGCTGCTGCTGCTGCGTCGCTTTTGTTGCTCTTGTTAGTGCTGCTGCTGCTACTGCTGCTGCTGCTGCTGCTGTTCACGCTGGTGTCGGTTTTACTATTGCGCGTTTGCTGCTGCTGCTGCGTCGCTCTTGTTGCGCTTGTTAGTGCTGCTGCTGCTGCTGTTTCTGCTGCTGTCGCTGTTGTTATTGCTGCGTTTGCTGCTGCTGCTGCGTCGCTTTTGTTGCTCTTGTTAGTGCTGCTGCTGCTACTGCTGCTGCTGCTGCTGCTGTTCACGCTGGTGTCGGTTTTACTATTGCGCGTTTGCCGCTGCTGCTGCGTCGCTCTTGTTGCGCTTGTTAGTGCTGCTGCTGCTGCTGTTTCTGCTGCTGTCGCTGTTGTTATTGCTGTGTTTGCTGCTGCTGCTGCGTCGCTCTTGTTGCTCTTGTTAGTGCTGCTGCTGCTACTGCTGGTGCTGCTGCTGCTGATGCTCACGCTGCTGTTACTGTTATTATTGCTGCCTTTGCTGCTGCTGCTGCTGCGTCGCTCTTGTTGGTGTTGTTAGTGCTGCTGCTGCTGCTTCTATTTCTGTTGCTATGGGTGATATTATTGCTGCTTTTGCTGCTGCTGCAGCGTGCTCTTGTTGCTCTTGTTAGTGCTGCCGCTGCTGCTGCTGCTGCTATTTCTGTTGCTATGGCTGTTGTCATTGCTGCTTTTGCTGGTGCTGCTGCGTCGCCCTTGTTGCTCTTGTCAGTGCTGCTGCTGCTGGTGCTGCTGGTGCTGCTGCTGCTATGTTATTTTGTTCCCTGACGGTTTTCGAATCTTTGAGTTCTCTCCAGCGCCGCGAGTTTCTCTTTTTGTTTAGTTGAAGTATATTCTTTGTGGATCTCTTGTGTGAATATTGATTTGTTTCACTATTTATTGTTGTTTATCTGGCTGCATTTCAATGTATTTCAGTCTATTTGAATTTATTTCAGCAGATTTCAATTCGTGTGAACTCATTTTGCTGCTTTGCCGCGTGGCCGAAAGGACGCAAGTGTGCATTTTGTGGTGTTTTTCGGCGTTTCGATGCACCAAGCAAATCTGAAGAAGCAAAGTGGAAATAAAAGCAAATAAAACAATAAAAACAAACAATAAAAACAAACAAAAACAAATTAAAAAGGTGGGCCGCGCAGGGGCGTCCCGGCGGGCTACCGCCGCGCGGCGTGGGAGGCGGTGGCGTTCAGCGCGCGGGAGAACAGCAAGTTGAACTTGTGGAATTGCGGAGGATCTGCGGAGAGTTTGGAGTTGATTTTGGAAAAGAAAGAAGAAAAGGAAAAAAGAAGTGGGTTTGAGCGGCGAAAGCAGGCGAAAGCGCTGGAAAGCGACCGGAAAGCTGCTGCTGCGGCGCTGCTGCTGCTGCCGCAGCAGCAGCAGCAAAGCCCCGCAGCCTTCCTCCACGCCTTCCACGGAGGATCTCCAGACCCCAACCTTTATTTCTTTCTTTCCAATCGAAAATCCAACTTTTCAAATCTCATTCTCATCGACGTCCCCAGGACGATGCCCGAACTCGCCGCCGTCGACCGCGGCGCCCAGCAGATGCTCTTCAGGATCCTCGTCAGCAAACTTTTCTTGTCATTATTTCTCATCATTTGTCATTATTTCTCATCATTTGTCATTATTTCTCATCATTTGTCATTATTTCTCATCATTTGTCATTATTTCTCATCATTTGTCATTATTTCTCATCATTTGTCATTATTTCTCATCATTTATCCTTATTTGTCATCATTTGTCCTTATCTGTCATCATTTGTCCTTATTTGTTGTTGCTTGTTGTTGTTTATTGCTGTTTACTGTTTTTACTGTTGTTTATTGTTCTTGTTTGCTGTTGCTGCTGTTGTTGTTGTTTGTCGTTTGCGTTTTGTCGTGTGTCTTCGTGCATTTGCAGAAAGTTCAAATTTGTTTGTTTTGTTTGTTTGTTTTATTTGTTTGTTTTGTTTGTTTGTTTTATTTGTTTGTTTTATTTGTTTGCAAGTTCAAATTGTGTTTGTTGAATTGAACTTGAAATAAACTCAAGTGCTTCTTTTCCGGTGTTTCTGCTCGTGAAGTGCCACTTGTTTTGTTTTCAATTTCTTGTTTCACTTTTTTTCGATTTTTGCTTTTTATTTATTTCGGCTTTTGCCTTTCGTCTGCAGAATGCCTTTGCGAACTTGCACGTCGAAGTCGGCTACTGCCAAGGTGAGCAAACATATTTGTTCTTTTGACGAGCTAGCTAGCCATGTGGCTAGCTGGCTAGCTAGCTAGCTAGCTAGC
>NW_013541474.1:80772-85297 GCF_000499545.2 Eimeria tenella
TTTGTTTGTTTTATTTGTTTGTTTTGTTTGTTTGTTTTATTTGTTTGTTTTGTTTGTTTTGTTTGTTTGTTTTGTTTGTTTGTTTTATTTGTTTGTTTTATTTGTTTGTTTTATTTGTTTTGTTTGTTTGTTTTGTTTGTTTGTTTTATTTGTTTGTTTTATTTGTTTGTTTTATTTGTTTGTTTTGTTTGTTTTATTTGTTTGTTTTATTTGTTTTATTTTTTTGTTTTATTTGTTTGTTTTGTTTGTTTGTTTTATTTGTTTTATTTGTTTTATTTGTTTGTTTTATATTTTTGTTTTGTTTGTTTTATTTGTTTGTTTTGTTTGTTTGTTTTATTTGTTTGTTTTGTTTGTTTTGTTTGTTTGTTTTGTTTGTTTGTTTTATTTGTTTGTTTGTTTTGTTTGTTTTATTTGTTTGTTTGTTTTGTTTGTTTTATTTGTTTGTTTTGCTTATTTTATTTGTTTATTTGTTTTGTTTGTTTTATTTGTTTATTTGTTTTGTTTGTTTTATTTGTTTGTTTTGCTTTTTCTTTTCTTTTGTGCTGTTGGGGTTTCTTTTTGCCTCGGTTTGTTGCTGCGTTGCCGCTGCTCTTTGCGCCTTTTTTCCGCTTTTTGGAGTTCTGCTGCACCTGCTGCTGCTGCTGCTGCTGCTGCATGTGCTGCTGCTGCTGCTGCATGTGCTGCTGCTGCTGCTGCATGTGCTGCTGCTGCTGCTGCATGTGCTGCTGCTGCTGCTGCATGTGCTGCTGCTGCTGCTGCATGTGCTGCTGCTGCTCCTGCATGTGCTGCTGCTGCTTCTGCATGTGCTGCTGCTGCTCCTGCATGTGCTGCTGCTGCTCCTGCATGTGCTGCTGCTGCTCCTGCATGTGCTGCTGCTGCTGCTGCATTTGCTGCTGCTGCTGCAGCGTTTGACCAGCTGGCTCGAGTGCATTTGCCGAAGCTGAGGGAGCACTTCATAGAAGAGGGCGTTTTGGCTCCGGTGTATCTACACCAGTGGTGAGCAGCAGCAGCTCCACCTTATTTCACCAGCTAGCTAGCTAGCTAGCTAGCTAGCTGGCTAGATGGCTAGCTAGCTGGCTAGCTAGCTAGCTAGCTAGCTAGCTAGCTAGAGGGCTAGCTGGATGGCTAGCTGGCTAGCTACATGCTTAGTTAGCTAGCTAGATGGCTAGCTAGATGGCTAGCCATCTAGCTGGCTAGCTAGCTAGCTAGCTAGCCAGCTAGATGGCTAGCTAGCTAGCTAGTTGGCTGGGTAGCTAGCTTGCTTTCTAGATAGCTAGCTAGGGAATCTCTCAGCCAGTTGCCACGCAGCTAGCTAGCTAGCTAGCTAGCTAGCTAGCTGCCTGAGCCCTAACCCGTTGAACCCTTGCCAGCAAATACTTATTTATTTACATACTTATTTATTTATTTATTTATTTATTTATTTATTTATTTATTTATTTATTTACTTATTTATTTATTTATTTATTTATTTATTTATTTATTTATTTATTTGCAGGTTTTTGACGCTGTTTGTGACGTCTTTGCCGCTGCGGACTTCGCTGGTGGTTTGGGATTTGATTTTTGCAAATGGAATTTCTTCGGTTTTGCAACTCGCGGTGGCGCTGCTGAAGGTTTTGTCTCGATTTCTCGTTCTTTTGAAGTAATTTAGTTCATTTTAATCCGATTTAATGCAATTTAACGCAATTTGATGCGATTTCAACGCAGTTTAATGCAATTTAATTCAAATTTCCTTCAAAATGGACTTCTAAAACCCCTTTCAACTTGCCTGGCGCCCAAAGTTTGACTCTCTAAACCCTCAGAAGAAGCCTCGAGGTGCTGCGCTGCGGCTAAACCCTAAACTAGGGTTTTTGTCGAGCAGCTTGAGGGTGTTTCTTTGGGAGTTAAACCCTCGTTTCTTTTTGTTTTAAAAGTGCAACTTCGAATTTAAATCTTTTAAATGACTCAATTGGCGTTTTAGATGTGCAAATTCCTCCGTTTCTCCTTTTCCTTTTGCTGCGTTTCCCGCGCCACTCCACTTACTCTGTTCAGCTTCTTCGTTGAGTCTATTTGTTTGTTTTCAATTCTTTTCATTAATTGAATTAATTGCGTTTATTTGCATTTTGAATTCCCTGACGAATTAACGAATTGGAATTGTTTGCTTTGTGGCGTTGCGGCATTCCTGAAGTTTCCGAGTCCGCCGTTTTCGCAAAAGTTGAATTTTTCGTTCGATCTGCGGGGAAACTGGGTCATTTTCTCGCGTTTAAAGAGCCAAATGGGTGAATTTGTCTAATTAGTTTCATTTTTGCATTCAAAATTCAATTTTATCCGCAGATTCGAAGAAGTTGTGAAGTTTCTGAAGTCGCTCAAGTGCAGCGGCGGCGTCGACGACTTCCGCATAGGCAAAATGCTGGTCAAGCAGGCGGCCAAGATTTCGTTGCCGGCCGAACTTTTGGAGGTTTGGAGCGAATTTTGATTTAATTTCTCCATTTGGAGGTTTAAATTCAATTTTATTCCTTTAGTTTGGCTCAATTTCCTATAATTTCCTTCAATGTCGTCCATTTGGTCCTTTTAATTCCATTTTCTTTTTTTCCGCCAAAAATGAACTCTAAAGATCCCAAAGTCCTGCGAAATGGCCAAGGGAATCTTTCAATTCAACTTTTTGCAGTTTCTGGGAATTCCCAGATTTATTATTTATTTTATTTATTTTATTTATTTATTTTTTTAATTTACTTTATTTATTTTGTTTATTTATTTGATCAAATAGGTTTTGTTTTTAGAGGCCCTTCTTTTTAATTTAATTTTATCATTTTATTACTTTATTATTTGATTTGTTTTATTATTTTATTTGTTTTATTTATTTATTTGCAGGAAATAAGTCCTTCGAATTTGGAGGCTCTCATAATAGAGGCAAAACAAGAAGACGAAAGAGAAATGCGGGCAAGAGCAGAAACAGCAGCAGCAGCAGCAGCAGCAGCAGCAGCGGCAGCAGAGCCGGCTGTGAGGGCCAATCCTTTGTCTCTTGTTGTGGAAATGGATGGAGAGGAAGAAGAAGAAAATGATAATAATAGTGAAAGTTGCAAAGAAAGGGAAATGACTCCCCTGAGTTCTGCTGCAGCAGCAGCAGCAGCAGCAGCAGCAGCGGGAGGTGTCGATACACCCCAGAAGGACAGAAAGTACAGCGTTGTTTCTTGGTTTGTGAGGAGGGACTCCGACGAAGCAGATTCTGAAGCAGCAGCAGCAGCAGCAGGAACGGAAGCAGGTGCAGCAGCAGCAGCAGCAAGAGAAGCAGCAGCAGCAGAAGCAGCAGCAGCAGCTGGAGAGTCTCCCTCGTGTCCAGCTTCATCTTCAGCAACGCCGCGGCCGCAGTCCGGCGAAACCCCAGCAGAAGCAGCAGAAGCAGCAGAAGCAGCAGCAGCAGCAGCAGCAGCAAATGAGGCGCAGCACTCTTCAAAAGACACAGATTCTGACGAAGAGGGATATGAGCTTTTGGAGCTGCCGAGGGGCAAAAAGGAGAAAAAGCAAAACAGCAAAAAAAAGGTAAAAGGCGGGGCAAATTCGTGATGTGAAATTCCCCGAATTGGCGCAAAAAGTCTTCAAATTTAAACCAATTTCACTTTTCTGAAAGCGCATTTCAATTTGGTTATTATTTTCAAACAAATTAATCCATTAAAACATTTTAAAATGCAAAAAAAGCAAAAAGTTTCATTTCCAAGTGACGCCGATTGCGCAGCAGATCAGGTGTACAGACACCGGAACGCACTTGCACTTGAGACGAAATTTCAAATTTGAAATAATTTTGGACTTCAAAGAAGTTTTAATTTAATTAATTTAACTTAATTTAATTTAATTTAATTAATTTATTTTGTTTTTATTTATTTTCAATTTGGTCATTTTTCCGTTTTTTTAATTTTCCATTTTTCTCTCTTCGAACCATTTGCTGCTCTCCGGGAATTTACTTTTCCCTTTTCATTTTTAATTTCATTTTTAGTTTTACTATTTATTATTTATCCTTATTGTTTATTATTTATTATTTCGTATTCATTATTTATTACATATTATATATTATTTATTATTTATTATTATTATTTATATTTATTTTTATTTCTATTTTTATTTTTAGGACTCAAAAGAAGCGGCGGAGCCCCAAAGTGCATTTAAAGAAGAAGAGCGAAAAGAAAAAGAACAAAACGTCATTGACGTCATCACTCTTTGGCTAGCTGGCAAACCCGCCTCTAGCTAGCTAGCTAGCTAGCTAGCTAGCTGCATGGCTAGATGGCTAGCTAGCCAGCTACATGGCGAGCTAGCTAGCTAGATAGCTAGCTGGATCGCTGGCTTGAGTGGTAACTAGCTAGATGTAAAGCTAGCTAGCTAGATGGCTAGCTAGCTAGCTAGCTAGCTATCTAGCTAGCTAGCTCGCCATGTAGCTGGCTAGCTAGCCATCTAGCCATGCAGCTAGCTAGCTAGCTAGCTAGCTAGCTAGAGGCGGGTTTGCCAGCTAGCCAAAGAGTGATGACGTCAATGACGTTTTGTTCTTTTTCTTTTCGCT
>NW_013541474.1:85397-91030 GCF_000499545.2 Eimeria tenella
TCCAGCAGCGGACCTGGCTAGCTAGCTAGCTAGCTAGCTGGCTGCGTAGCTAGCTAGCTAACTAGCTAGCTAGCTAACTAGCTAGCTAGCTAGCTACGTGTACAGCTGTGTAGCTAGCCAGCTAGCTAGACTGCTGCAGCGACGTAGCAGGCTAGCCAGCTGTTGGCCTGTTCAGTTAGCTAGCTGGCTAGCTAACTAGCTGGCTAGCTAGCTAGCGAAGTAGCTAGCTAGCCGTACAGCTAGCTAGCTACGCATATCCACGTCTGCGCAGTGAACTCTCAGTAACATTGTCTGTTTGCCTCTACATGGAGCTAGCTAGCTGGCCAGCTAGCTAGCTGGCTAGCAGCTAGCTGGCTAGTAGCTAGCTGGCTAGCTAGCTAGCCAACGAACGGATTTCCCCCGGCCTGTTGTCTTTATATCAACTGTTTTTTTGTTGCAAATAATATCCACGACTAGCTGCCCAGCTAGCCAGCTACTTAGCTAGCCAGCCAGCTAGCTAGCTAGCTAGCCAGCTAGCCATTAACTAGGCATTTAGCTAGCTAGCTGGCTGCGGCTAGCTAGCTGACTAGCTAGCTTGCTAGCTGTGGCTAGCTGGCCTTGCCCCCGCCTAGGAGTTTTCTCTAGAAGAAAACTGCAGATGATTTGTTTGTTCATTTATTATTTATTTATCATTTCATTTATTATAATTTTTGTTTTATTTCATTTTTATTTATTTTCATTTTGCTGTTGTTTTGATGGCCTGAACGAGGTGTACAGACACCCAGCGCCCCAACAAAAAGTGGAAAACGAAAAAAAATAAATTTAAATGAGAAATGCAAATGTGGAAAAAGTCAAAACTAAACCCTCTAAACTAAACCCTAAACCCTAAACCCTAATTGCATTTGCTTCTCCACGGGTGCAGCTGAAGTTGGTCTAAACCCTAAACGCACGAGAAAACCCTAAACCCTAAACCCTCGAAGAGTTCACCTGAAAGTGCATTGAGTGCACTTCAACTTTATAAAACAAAACAAAATAAATATTGCAATTATAAACATTTAAATTTATTTCCATTTGTTGATTTATGCATTTAAACAAATTAAAATGCACAAATGAAGTAAATGTGAAATTTATTTCCAGCTTTCTGTCCGTCTAGTTTCTGCACTTGCGCCAAAGACACTTATGACGAATATTTGCAATATAATTAAAATTAACAAGATTATATTTTCTTATATTTCATATTTATATATATTTCTGGATTTGTTGAAAAAAGTATGCAGAAGCGCAAAATGCAGAAATGGAAAGCCTATTCAAGATCGGCCTTGAGGTGTACGTACACCTCAGGATGCGCACTCGCGCACTTTGCAAGAACGGATTCATTCGCGAAAAATTCGAATTTTCTTTTTGCTTTTGAGTTCAATTCGGAGAATATTTTCCTTTTTGTTCCCTTATTCCCAAAATGCTTACCAATTCAGAAGACGCCGCGGCAGCAGTTGTTGTTTCTGAACAAGAGCAGCAGCAGCAGCAGCAGCAGCAGCAGCACGAATCGATTGCAGAGCGAATTCGCCTTTTGTGCCGCATTTGCTCGCAAACGAAGCAGCAAGTGAGTCTTAAAGTCTTTTTGAAAAAAGAAAATTCAAAATAAGTTGAAGTGCAAAAGTTGAATTGTGAATTCCTTGTGTTAGTTCAACGAAAAAACGAATTTAAAAGAATTAAATGATTCAATTTCATTTGATTTAATTCAACAAATAAATATTTATTTAATCAACTGCAACAAATGCAGAATTGAATAGTGCAAACTGAAAGAAAACAAAAAACAAAAATATAAAAAAGGAAAAGTCTGAAACAACAAAAATAAAAGTGTTGAATGTTTTGAATTAAAACGAACGAAAGAAATAAAATCCTCAAACCCCAAACTTATTCAATTCACTATCACCCTAAACCCTAAACCCTAAACCCTAAGTTACTCAATTCACAATCCCCCGTAACCCTAAACCCTAAACCCTAAACCCTAAACCCTAAACCCTAGGGGCAGCTTGTTGAAAGGGCAAATGAAATCTGCTGCTCAGGTGCACGAGCTGCAGCAGCAGCGGCAGCAGCTGGAGGGGAAGCGGCAGCAGCTGCTGCAGCAGCAGCAGCAGCTCGAAGCAGCAATTCAGAAATTTGCTGCTGCTCAAGAAGAAGTTTCTTCGCAAAGTAAAATGCAAAATGAAAGAATAAATAAACTCAAAACGAAAGTGGAAGAACAAACAAAAAAGAAACAAGTGAGAATTCGTTTAATTTAATTTGTTTAATTTAATTTTAGTTGAATTTGTTTAATTTAATTTATTTATTTATCTTATTATTTTATTATTTATTTTATTTATTTTATTTTATTTTCAGGAACTGAATTATGCAAACATTTGGATCCGGACGGGCACGGCCTGCGCCGCCCTTCACCACATTTTGGGGTTTGTCAGATTTTTAAAAATAAAATAAAATTAATTAATTTAATTAATTTAATTTATTTTGATTAATTGAATTAAATTAATTTAGTTTAATTAATATAATTCAATTTAATTTTCTTCATCTGTTTTATTTTACTTTATTTTGTTTCATTTCATTTCACTTCACTTCATTTTCATTTCATTTCATTAATTTAATACATTTGATTTAATTTAATTAATTTAATTAAATTAAATTAATTAAATTAATCAAATTTATTTAATTAAATCGTTTTAATTTCATTTAATTTCTGTTTGCAGACTGAGACAAGACTTGCACAAGTTGAAGCAGCAACTCTTCACCTCCGAAAAGATGAAAGAAGGAAAAGAGTTTTTAAATGAAGTCCTTTCTAAAGATGCTGCTGCTGTTGCAGCCCTTCAAAGATGCAAAACCCGTAAAACCCTAAACCCTAAACCCTAAACCCTAAACCCTAAACCCTGGAGTGACTGCTTTTGAATTCAGTCACGGAGTCCAGTTTGGCGGCGTTGGCGAAGGAGAAAGATTTGATTCAGGCAAGTACACACACCCTAAACCCTAAACCCTAAACCCTAAACCCTAATTTGCAGCCAGGGCGTCTGACTTATGCAGAAAAGGAGAAGCTGCTGTCTTTGCTTTCTTCTTCTGAGCCTGAGACAGAAGAAGACAAGGTAAAGTGCAGTTTTTTATTTTATTTTTAATTAAAACAATTTAATTAATTAAATTAACTTAATTTGGTTTAATTTATTCAATTTAATTAGTTAATTTATTATTTATTTATTTATTTATTTATTTATTTATTCATTTATTTATTTACTTATTTTGCAGAAGCTTCTTCTCACTTTCATTCTCTGCATCAGCAACAAAATAAATATTCCAGAAGAAGCAGCAGCAGCTTTTATGCGCCAGCGAGAAGACTATTATTCCATTAATTTGGATGAATTTAATTAATGAATTAATTTATGTATTTGTTTATTAATTAATTTATTTATTTATTTATTTGGATTAAATGTATTTATTTAATTCAAATAATTCAACATTGCAGCTCCGCTGCGCTGATTCGGAAAAAGAAGAAAAGTTCTGAAACGACGAAAAACAAAAATTAATCTTTTTATCTTTTAATTTATGAATTAAGCTTTTAATTATTTTAATTATTTTAATTATTTTAATTATTTTAATAATTTTAACTATTTCAATTATTTTGATTCTTTTAATTATTTTATTTATTTTAATTATTTTAATTATTTTACTTCTTTTAAACTTAAAAAATAGACTTTTAATTGGTTTAAGAAAAAATCTGCAAAGAAGAAGCGGCTTTGAATTGAACGAATTGCAAAACTTGAAATTGAATTGAAATGAAATTTGAGTGAAATGAATTTCAAATTGAAATAAATAAAAACGAATTAATTTCAAATTGAAATAAATAAAAACTTAAATTGGATTAAATTAACTGAGTTTGAACTCGAAATAAACAATAAATGAAATGAAATTAAAAGCGAAAGCTTTCCGTTTTTGAAACCAAGAGATCTTCTGTCTCGAAGACCACCAGCAGACCAATTCGCGTTTGAAGCCAAGAGGAATTCGAGGTGTTCAAACAAAGAACTTGAATTATTTGAAACATTTAATTATTTAATTTATTTAAATTCATTTTAATTCATTTTAATTCATTTATTATTTCATTTTCGCGCACCAATGCAGCTCTTTGTTGCGCCCGCCAGCCCGCTGGTCCGCCGCGCATGCTGCTGCAGCCCACGCCAAGTGTCTTCTTCTCTGCTAAAGCTTTCTTTGAATTCTTTGAATTCACTCCAACTAAAACTGTTTTTTCATTTCAAATAAAACTGTTTCTTCACTTAAACTAAAACTGTTTCTTCTTTTTGCAAAAGCTCTTCGAAAGCTCTCGCTTTCTCGCGAGCCTTCCGCCGCGGCGCTCCGGTGTATCGGCAGCACCCTCCCACCGCGGCTGGCAGCAGCTGCCACTCTCCATTGCTTTCTCCACTTTCGTTTGTCGGAGTTTTTGGAGTTTAAATTCGAAAAAGAACTTTAAATGAATTCTTTGGCGGCGCCAAGTCGGGACGGACCCGCCGTATTCTCGCCAGATCGCCCCCGTGCAAACAGGCGAAAGCAGATGAAGCCGCTGCTTCGTTCCGGGTTCTCCCCGTAACTTCGTGGACTCAGGACTTTTTTCCTTTTCAACTTCTTTCGTTTTGCAATTAAAGTGTCGTTTCCGCTTTTTCCCGCCATGCGGCGTCCCCAGGACGTCAACTTACAAATCGTCTCGGGCGACAGTAAAGAAGAAGATGAACTCCATGCTCTTTTCCCAGACACTTGGAGGGACTTAGCCGCTTCTCTCAGGAAACGCCACGGCCACTCAGCGGCTCCAAATGATTCAAAAGACACCACCCAGTACCCCTTTCCGGGGCCCCCGGGCACCCCCCAGGGGGGCCCCCCAGAGGGCCCCTTCTTTTCGGGAGTGGCTGGAGGAGGCGCGGAGTGTACGTACACCGCAGTGGGGGAGGTGCGGGAGCTGGGAGAAGCAGCAGCAGCAGCAGCAGATCAGTTTGTGCTGCTGAGTTCTGCTGCTGACGGAGAAGAAGCAGCAGCAGCTGCTGCTGCTGCTTTCCCGCTGCTGTTTCCTCCGCAAGAAGAATTCAATAAAGGGAAATGGACTTTAAAAGAAAATGAAGAAAGTGATTTTGTAGATGAAAGAAGCGACAACACCAGCAGCAAATTCAACATACCTCTTCTTCCTTTACAAAGCAGCAGCAGCAGCAGCAGCAGCAGCAGCAGCACGAATGGACCACTGGTCATACCTTTCCCAGCTGGAGAAGGCGGAAGCGAATTGCAAGCTGCTGAGAGTGCGAAAGAAGAAAAACAAAACGCAGCAGCAGCAGCAACAGCAGCAGCAACAGCAGCAGCAGCAGCAGCAACTGAAGATGAACCTCAGAGTGCATTCAACTTCTGTCTAATGAGCGAAAGCAGAAAAAAAATTAAAAGAAGAACTCTGGGGGCCCCTCGCAGCCACGACGTTTATGCGAAACTAACTGTTGCAAGTAAGCTAATTAGTTAATAGCTAGCTAGCTAGCTAGCCAGCTAGCTAGCTAGCTAGCCAGCTAGCTAGCTAGCCAGCTAGCTAGCTAGCTAGCCAGCTAGCTAGCTAGCTAGCTAGCTGGCTAGCTGGCTAGCTAGCTAGCTAGCAG
>NW_013541474.1:91130-110731 GCF_000499545.2 Eimeria tenella
TAATTTAGTTTAATTAATTTAATTAATTTAATTTATTTTGTTTGCAGTTCAAAGACAAGCAGCAGTGGAGTCTGGAGGCCGTCGTTTGCTGTGTTCTGCTGCTGAGGGTTTTTTGTGTTTTGGACTTTCTTGCTTTTATGAAGAATCGGAAAAGGACAAAAACAAAGAAATTAAAAAAGAAATCCAAAGAATCTGCAGCAAACGGGGAGCAGCAGGGTCTGCTGCTGCTGCTGCTGCTGCTGCTGCTGGCTGCAGCAGCAGCAGCAAGAAGCGCTACGAGTGCGATCTGCTGCTCAGCTTTCTCTGCCTCTTCAAGGAAATCAAAAGACAAAAAAAACAAAAAGATGTTTTAAAAAATAAAATCATTAAAGTCCAGCAGCTCATTCGAGTGCTGCAGCAGCTCAAAAGCGAGATTCGCTTCAGCAGCAGCTGCAGCAGCAGCAGCAGCAGCAGCAAGAAGCTCTGTAATTCCGAGTTGGATGCCAGTTTGGATAGCAACTCGAACTGCAATTCAAATTCGAATTTAAATTTAAATAAAGAAGAGCTTGTCAGTGCAGCAAAAGTCTGCTTAAGAATGAGCAGCAGCAGCATCAGCAGCAGCAGCAGCAGCAGCAGCAAAAAGGGAAGCGAAGGTCTTCAGCAGCAGCTTTTGTGCTTTTTGGAAGAAGAAGAATTGCAGCAGTGAGGCCATTTAATCAAATATAATAATTATAATTTAAAAGAATAATTATAATTCAAATAATAATTATAATTTAAAACAAGTATAATTAAAAATAATAATTGTAATGTAAAATAGATATTCAAATTTAAATAATGAGCTCTAACTGCAAATTCAATTTCAGTTTAAAGTTTTATTTCAACTTACTTCAAATTCATATTATTCTTTTTTATTTCAACCTTCACTTTTTTCTTCCCAAAACCCTCGTTTAGGGTTTAGGGTTTAGGGTTTAGGGTTTAATTACTCATTTAATTTTGTTTAATTTAATTTTAATTTCATTTTTTCAATTTCAGATTTTCCGTCGAAACGCCGCAGGGGGAAACGGCTTTGCGTCTTTTGCCCTTCACTGAATATTTACTGGTTTGTTTTAATTCAATTAATTAAATGAAATTAATTTAATTTAATTAATTTAATCAACGTAAATAAATTAATTAATTTAATTCAATTCATTTTGATTAATTTAATTAATTGAATTTAATTTGATTCTAATTTATTTTATTTTATTTTATTTTTATTTTTTATTTTCTCTTCAGGAAAAGCGAAGAGCTCTCGTTGCCGAACTGAAAGACTGCCGGCAGTCGTTGGAGCGTCTGGAGGAGAAAGTGACTTTTATGAAAATGCAATTTAATTAATTTAATTAATTATTTAATCTAATTTAATTGATTTAATTAATTTAATTCAATTGATTTAATTAATTTAATTTAATTGATTTAATTGATTTAGTTAGTTTACTTTAATCGATTTAATTGATTTAATTACCTGATTTAATTAATTAACTAGCATAATTAATTAATGGGCTCAATTGATTAAATTCATTAGTCAATTGGTTAGTTGATTTCTAAACCGTTAGTTAATTACGTTGAATGATTTGATTCAATTTGATTTAATTGAATTAACCTAATTGATTTAATTTAATTTAATTTAATTAATCATGTTTGACTAATTAATTAGATCTAATTAAATTGATTTTTTGTTTTATTATTTATTTTTTCATTCTTCATTTATTGCTCTTTCGATTTTACATCCATTTAGCGGCAACGAAGTAAATAAACCCGCCAGTAACTTGATTCATCAATCAGTTATTATTATTATTTATTCACTTATTTATTTATTCATTTATTTATTATTTATTTATTCATTTATTTATTATTTATTTATTCATTTATTTATTTATTTATTTATTCATTTATTTGTTTGTTTATTTATTTATTGTTTGTTTGTTTTGCTGCTGCAGGTCGGGCTTTGCCGGCAGCTGCAGCGGCAGCACTTCGTGGAAAGCGCTTCTCGTCTTTTGAACATTCGGAATTTATTTTCTTTATTTCTTTTTTTCGAAAACTTTTCGGAAATCAGCAGAGCCGAGTGAGAAGTGCCAAATCCACTTCAAATGAATGCCATTTTGCTCCAAAGTTTGCTTTAAATAACTGCCATTTTACTAAATAGTGCCATTTTACTCCAAAGTTTATTTAAATAAATGCCATTTTACTCCAAAGTTTATTTAAATAAATGCCATTTTACTCCAAAGTTTGGTTAAATAAATGCCATTTTAGTCCAAAGTTTAATTTAAATAAGTGCTATTTTTAATTTAATTAAAATAAGTGCCATTTTTTTCAAAATTTAACTAAAATAAACACCACCTGACTGCCAAATTCAATTAAAGTGGAAAGTAAATACCATTTTAGTTCCAAATTAAAAAAAGAAAGTAAATGCTATTTCGTTCAAGAGTTGAATTAAAGTGGAAAACAAATGCCATATTATCTTGAAAGTTTATTTCCTTTTTTTGAAACATTCCCATGCGGAGTCAATTTTATTTATTTCAATTTGAATTTATTTGAATTATTTTTAATTTTGAAATGTCTTTAATTTTGAATTTATTTGAGTTAGTTTTTAATTCTAATTCATTTGAATTATTTTAATTGTGAATTCATTTATTTGAATTCAGAAATGAACTTTTCGCTTTTAGGAGATCCATTTAGAGTCGATTTTACTGGAGTTGAATTCAACTTGAAAGTACTTGAATTAATTACCTGAATTATTTTAATTTTAATTTATTTGAATTAATGAATTATTTGAATTATTTGAGTTAATTATTCGAATTAATTATTTGAATTAATTATTCGAATTAATTGTTTGAATTAATTATTTGAATTATTTGGGTTTGAATTTATTTGAATTCAGAAACGAACTTTTCGCTTTTTCCTTTTTCCTGTTTGTGAGCCACGACGGAAAGACGGCGAGTTGGTCTGCCGTGGAGGCGATGATGGAGGCAAGGGTCAGGAACCTAGCTAGCTAGCTAGCTAGCTAGCTAGCTAGCTAGCTAGGTAGCCACGCCCAGCTAGCTAGCTAGGTAGCTAGCTAGCTAGGTAGGTAGCCACCCCTGTTTGGACTTGGAGTTGAATCGAACTGAGTTGAAAGTTCTGTCCGCAGGTCTTCTTCCTGGCGTGGCGGGCGCTGCGGCTGGCGCTGGTGGCTTACCACTTCCTGAAGATCGTTTCCGAGGAAGTTTCCGCTAGCGGCGCTTCCCAGTCGCTGCAGCAGTTCCGGATTCCGGGCGTTTCCAGCAGCAGCAGCAGCAGCAGCAGCAGCAGCAGCAGCAGCAGCAGCGGGGGCGGGGGCTTCAGTGAGGAGGAGCTGCGGGGGATCCTGGGGAAAGAAGTGCCGGAAATTGAAAGGAAAAGAAAGGCGGAAGAACTGAGAGGAGCTTCGCCGCGGCTTTCTTCGCTTTTGCTGCTGTTCGTGGCCCACGCGCTGCAGCTGTGCGGGGCGCACGACGCGGCGGAGCGGCGAAGAAAACGGGAAAAGAGGAAAGAAAAAGAAAAAAAGGAAGAAAAAGAAGAAAAAAAGGAAGAAAAAGAAGAAAAAAAGGAAGAAAAAGAAGAAAAAAGAAACGAAAACCGGAAAGAAATGCTCTTCTGGAGGCCCCGCGAAGCGCCTGCGGAAGAGGCGCGCCGCGCCGCCGCGGGAAACTTGAACTTGAACTACTCGGAAAGCGGAGGAAAAAGTTCGGAAAAAGAAGTTTCGAAAAGTTATTTGCAAAAAGAAACTCCAAAATCCCTTTTCGGGCCCGTTGTTCTCTCCGCAGAACGCGCCAGAGACCACAACTGGCGCTTTTCCACTTGCGACGTTCTCATCAAGTTGCTGCTGGTTGCTGCTGTCGAAACCACCAAAAAGAAAGACTTGTTCGACCCCGAGTTGCAAGCAGCTTTCCTCTGAACTGAACTGCTCCAGTTGTTGAGGGTTTAGGGTTTTGGGTTTTGGGTTTTGGGTTTTGGGTTTTGGGTTTAGGGTTTAGGGTTTAGGGTTTAGGGTTTAGGGTTTAGGGTTTAGGGTTTAGGGTTTAGGGTTTAGGGTTTAGGGTTTAGGGTTTAGGGTTTGCGGGTTGGGTTGCGTGGAGTCTGCGGGGTTGTTTGTTCTTCGTTTTCTTCGTAGTCGCTTGCGTTTGCCTTTACTTTATTTTGATTTGCAAGTAAGTTGCAGTGTTCACGTAGTGCGCTTATTAGTTCTTGTTCTTAGTCTTGCATGCTTCGAGACGCGCGAGAAGAACGAAACGAAGTACTTGGACCTGGTCGTGCAGAATTGAATTGAAATAGGCTTTTTGAATTCTCGGAAAAACAGAAAAATCAAAATGAAGTTCATTTGAATAATTGACGCACAAATTTTCTCCTTCCAGTTCGCGGCGGACGCTCGTTCGGCCTTGAAGTTTGCGAGGAGGCGAACAATCGGCAAATTGAAATTGAAACAAAAGCTCAAATTCATTTGAATTCATTTAAATTTATTAAAATGAACTCAAATTAATTCAAATTAACCCCAAAAGTTGAAATTTTGTTGAAGATCAGCAGCATTCTTTGCGAGCTGCTGCACGAGCAGCAGCAGCAGCAGCAGCAGCAGCAGCAGCAGCCAGTCTCGGCTGCAGCCACAACGCACTTTTGAATCTGCGGGGTTTTCTTTTGAATTGAATTCGAAATGAATTTTAAAACAAAAGTTTGAAACTGTTTTATTCAAAAGTCAAATTTGAACTCCAAAAGCTGGAAGTTCAGGCGGCCGCCGCGGAGGTCTTCTGCAGGTGACCCGGCTGCAGCAGGAAAGCAAACTTGATTGAAGGAATCTGAATTAAATTCAAAGAATATGAATTAAATTCAAAGAATTTGAATTAAATTCAATGAATTTGAATTGAATAATTACTTTCTTTTCGATTTATAGTTTCAATTTCGTTTCCGTTTCATTTTTCGTCCCGATTCGCAGAAAGCAGCTCGGGAATTCGAACAACTGCCAGCTGGGGTGCATTGTCTTTTCTTTTGCAAAATGAATCCAAATTAATCAATTAAAAGGACTCGTTTTGTTTGTTTTATTTTATTTTGTTTGTTTCATTTTATTTTGTTCCATTTTACTTTCATTTGCGAATATTTCAACTTGAAATTCAGAAAAACGAAAAGAGAAAATGATTCCCGAAGATGATGAGGTGGGAGTTTAAAGCTGAGACAGAAAAACCAAATTTAAAATTATTATTATTCATTTATGTTTAAATAACACTTATTTAATATTAATTATTTAATGTTAATTTGTCATTCTTCATTTATATATAAATAACTGTAATTTTAAAATGATTTATTACTATTAATTCATATTTAACAATTCTAACAAACTAGTTATTTCTTTTTTTACTTTCATCTTTTTTGGCTCTAAAAGAGAAAAATGCATTTCAAAACGAATTCAAGTAACTCCCATTCAATTATTTCTTCCATCTCAACTTCAATTTCAATTTTAATTTCAATTTTAATTTCAATTTTAATTTTAATTTTAACTTTAATTTAATTTTTAATTTTTATTTCTTCTCATTGAAGTTCATTTCTTATGTTTGTTTCTGCATCTCCAGTGTTGTTTCTTCCAATTCTTTATTTCAAATTTCTTTTTGAACTTCTGCATTTATTCATTTTATTTCTTTTACCTAATTTACTTTATTTCTTTAACTTTATTTATATCCACTTTATTATTTAATTTTATTTCTTTATTTTATTTTCTTTCAATTATTTTCTTTTCATTTATTTATTTCTTTTATTTGTTTATTTCTTTTATTTACTTTTATTTCTTGAGTAATACCTTTTCAAGTACTTCTTTTATTTCTCTTCATTTCTTTTCCACTTGTTTTCCCCTTGTCTTTCTTTTTGATTTATTTCAATTGAATTCAATTCAATTAATTTAATTTAATTTAATTTAATTTAATTTAATTTAATTTAATTTAATTTAATTTAATTCAATTCAATTAATTTAATGAATTCAATTTAATTTCATTAATTTATTTTATTTTATTTTATTTTATTTTATTTTATTTTATTTGCAGTCCGATTTTGTCTCCGAGCGAATTCAGGAAATAGCGAAAAGCGTGGGTGCTGGATCTCTGCGGTTTTTCCGTCTTTTTATTTCATTTTTTTAATTTTTTGATTTTAATTTCTTTTTGAATTTAACTCATTTTTATTCTTTTCTTTTTTGGCATTCTTTCATCTCTCTTTGTCTCAATTTGCGTCTTTTTTCCTCGAAATATCTTTCCATCTTTTCGCTTTCCGCGCCTCTCTTCGCCTGTTTCTCGCTCCATTTTGCGTCTTTTCGGGTCATTTTTTCTCGATTTTCTTCCTTTTTCTCTTTCCAAACCTTTTAGTTCCATTTCCACTTCCCAAAATCCATTCAAAGCTCGCAAAATGGATTCAAACGACCTTCTTTTGCCTCGAATCAGGCCGTGACCCAGGTGCTGGGGGGCGCCGTTTACTCCAGCGCCAAACGCGAAGAATTCTGCTCCCAAATTTCGGACTTTTGCCTCAAAGAGCTCGCGAAGCTGAACAAGCCTTTTAAGTACTTGGGTAGTTCAAAAAGATCCAAAGTTGAACTATTTCCGAACTCCTGGTTCACGTTTTGCAACTCTTTCGGACTCCAGTTCGAAGATTCAGCTAGTTTAGTTCAAATATTGAATTGATTTCGCCAAAAATGCAATTAATTTCGCAAAAAATTCACTTAATTTGGCCAAAAACTGAATAAGTTTGGCCAAAAATTGAATTAATTGGGCCAAAATTGAATTAGTTTGGCCAAAAATTGAATTAGTTCTGCCAAAAATTGAATTAGTTTGGCCCAAAATTGAATTTAGGTCAGCAAAACTCGGGAAGTTTGGAAAGAGTTTTCGGGAATTCGAAAAGATCTTTTGATGTTTTGAAAAGAATTTAAATTCTTTTTTATTTTAAAAAGAAAAATAAAGTTTAAACACAATTTGCAAACGAAGTTCCAACAAATCCCCACTCCCCATTGCTTTTGCTATCTGAAGGTCTTTTTGGAACTTTCGAATCCCAAAAAGTTCTTTTTTATTTTTGTTTTACTTTTCATTTTTATTCTCAAAAGTTTCTCTTGTATTTTTATTTTTGAAGGTTTCTTTTATTCTTTATAAGTTTCTTTTTTACTTTTATTCTTTACAAGTTTCTTTTATTCTTTGAATGTTTCTTTTTTGATTTGTATTCTTTAAAAGTTTCTTTTTTCATTTTAATTCTTTATGAGTTTCTTTTTTATTTTTATTCTTAAAAGTTTCTTTTATTCTTTAAAAGTCCTTTTTTTATTTTTAAAAGGTTCTTTTATTCTTTAAAATTTTCTTTTTTTATTTTAATTCTTTGAAAATTTCTTCTCTATTTTAATTCTTTAACAGTTTCTTTGTTATTTTAATTCTTTAAAATGCATTTTAAATTCCATTTCTTCAATTTGAAGTCGAAATTCAACTTTTGCAATTGGGTCAAAACGAAAGCAAAAAAAATGAATTTGAAATTAATTTGAAGTGAGTTTGAAATGAATTTGAATTCAAAATGCGAAATGAATTTGAAATAAATTTCAAATGAATCTAAAACACATTTAGAATAGATTAAAAATAGACCTAAAATAGAGATTAAATAGATTAAAAATAGACTTGAAGGAGACTTAAAATAGGATTTAAAATAGATTAAAAATAGATTAAAAATAGATTTAAAAAACGATTAAAAATAGATTAAAAATAGATTAAAAAAAGATTTAAAATAGACTTCAAATAGATTTAAAATAGACTTAAAATAGATTTAAAATAGACTTAAAACAGAGTTAAAATAGCCTTAAAATAAACTTAAAGTAGACTTAAAATAGATTAAAAGTAGATTTAAAGTAGACTTAAAATAGATTAAAAGTAGACTTAAAATAGACTTAAAATAGATTAAAAGTAGAGTTAAAATAGATTAAAAACAGATGAAAAATAAATGAAAAATAGATTTTCTGAATTTGGTTTTGAATAATTGAATTTGTTTTTGTGCAGTAACTTGCGTGTTGATGCAAAAGGCGGGGGCGGGTCTGTGCACGGCGGCTTCGTGTTTCTGGAACTCGAAAACTGATGGTAAGTTTTGGGAAAAGTGGAATTAAATGGATCAAAATGAAGCTCGGGAGTTTCTACATTTGTTTCTCGAAGTTTCGTGCATTTATTTCCACTTTTAAATTCAAAAAAAGACGAAAAATGGACAAAAAATGAACAAAAAATGAAAAAATTAAAACTCATTTTGCTTCGACGCAGGCCTCTGCAGCCTCCAGGTCAACGGCGAAACCTTCGACTGCATCGTCACCGTCTACATGACTCAAATTTAATTATTTGTTTATTTATTTATTATTTATTTATTATTTATTTATTATTTATTTATTTATTATTTATTGTTTGTTTGTTTGTTTGTTTGTTTGTTTGTTTGTTTGTTTGTTGTTTGTTTATTTGTTTGATTAGTTGGGTTTATACGATTAATTCGTTAACCAAATTCATTTAACTGCAGTTCAAACAACTGAGTTAATTATTTGATTAATTAATTAATTAATTAATTAATTAATTAGTTAATTAATTAATTAATTAATTAATTGGTAAACAAATAAACAAATATATAAATAAATACACTAATTGAAGTCTTCGGGATGTGGACTTCATTTGTTTGTTTGCCGCACTTTGCCCAAAACAAACAAATCAGAAAATAAATAAATAAATAAATAAATAAATAAATAGATAAATAGATAATAAATAATACAAGATAGCTGGTTTATTCTTTTAAAACTGGCTAAAAGGAAAATCAAAAAAGGAAATTTGAAGACTTTTTGTTTTTAACTCAAAAGACAGAAACACCAAAAAGAGATCAAAAGCTTTTTATTTTAAATTTGTTTTTAATTTTATTTCTTTTCCAAAAGTTTTAAGACCTTTTTATTCTATTTTGAATTTGTTTTTTATTTTATTTCTTTTCCAGAAGATTAAAAGTTCCTTTTTGTTTTATTTTGAATTCGCTGTTTTTTGAATTTTATTTCTTTTTAAAAGTCTGAAAGGTATCTTTTCTTTTATTTTGAATATATTTTCAATTTCACATTTAATTTATTTCCCTTTAAAAGTCTAAAAAGATAAGAAGAGAAAATCAGCAGCCAAAGGATTTCCTCTTTAGTTGCAAAAAGACGAAAATTCAAATTCAAAAATCCGAAAGTTAAGCTCATTTTCAATTCTTCTTTTTTCTTTTTTTGCATTTTAATTTATTTATTTTAATTCCGAAAATGAAGAAAAAAAGAAAAAGTGGCATTTAATATCAGAGAAAATAAATAAAAGGAAAAAAGAAACGAATAAATGAAATTAATGACAATAATAAAAAGAAAAAAAATTTAAACTAAGTTTCAATCATTAAAATAAAAACGGAAAAATAAATTAAATGGTATTTATAATTGTTGCAGTTATAAGACAGATGGCATTCAAAACTGCAGCAATGGCAACAATAATAACGTAATAATAAATCAATTATAATTTTAAAATAATAATAATAATAATAATAATAATAATAATAATAATAAAAGAATAGTAATTAAAAAGGAGAAAAGAGAAAACCCAATGGTAATAAGTTAAAACAAGAATAGTAACAGCAGCAGCAGCAACAGCAAAAACAACAATAATATTAAAGTAGTAGTAATAATAATAATAATAATTATTATTATTATTAGTCTTATTATTTTAAAAATAGATAAAGTAGAAGTAATAAAAAATAAAATAATGAGAATAATGTTAACAGCAAAGAAAGGAGAAACAGAAGCTGCAAATCTGCTGCATGCAGCAGCAAATAAGAATTCTTATTTTGCTGCTGCATGCAGCAGCAAATAAGAATTCGAATTGGGTAATGGAGAAAAAGAAATTAATTTTTTTTTCAACTTTAAAGACTGCAGGTGGAAATAAGTGCTTTCTTGAATTTGAGCAAACAAATGATGAAAAGTGGATTTAAATTGAAAAGAAAGGAGCGGGAAAGTTGCATTTGGAAAGGGAGAATTAAATTCAAGAAAATATTTTTCTTTCTTGTGAATTTCTCCCGGGTGTCTGCGGATCTCGATTTATTTCTGCTTCTGTCCTGCCAATTCCGCAGCTTTTTGACTGCTTTTTGTTGGTTTCTGGGATTAAATTTGGAATTATTTGATTTAAATTCGAAATAAATGCGTTCAAAACGCAATTTAAACGCAAACGGAGCCCATTTCGCGGCCGCGTTCAAAAAACTCGACGAGCTCCCAGCTGTATGTACACCCGAGACCCAGCCAGACAAGCAGGTGTTACCGAAAAGGTGGCAAAAACATCTTTTTGAAGCTGGCAGCCGCGGCGGCGGAAAGCGCCTTTTTAATTTTGCAAAACGAAGCGAAAACGGGAATTTATGGCGCGAAAATTGAATTTAAATTACGCTTTTCTTTCCCGCGCTAACCCGTGCAGCCTGCAGTGTATGTACACCTCCGAGACACGCCCAGCTGGTGCAGTCGCCTTCGAATTTTCGGCTATTTCTGGGGTTAAAAAGACGTTTTAAATGCAATTTGGCGCAAATAAAGAACGGGAATTTCTTTTTTGTCTAAAAAAGCCAATTTAGAGCCTCCGCAAACTTTAAAAACTCCGGAAACCAGCAACGGCTCCCGCGGGCCACTGACGACTCTGCGGTGTCAAAACAGCTGCTCTCTGTCTTGCGAAGCGGAAATTCGTTCCTTTTTCTCCAATTTATTTTTATTAATATTTGTTGAAATTAAAAAGTGAACTTCCCCTCGTTTTCTCGGTTTCTTCCCGCCGCGCGGAGCTGTCCGTACACCTCAGAGCTGCCTAGACACCGCAGCGCCGCCGCATCCATTCATTTTTTTGTTTCGGGACCAAAACCCTTCGAATTTCAATTAATTTGAATTTGAATTTATTTTTAACTCCACAATTGATTTGTTTGTCCTTTTGGGGGCCCTTGCATGCAAACTTGCTGCTTCCTTCTTTCCAAATTACATTTCATTTCAAGCAGCAGCAAACCCACTTCTTTCCTTCTCTCGGCGCGACAAAAGCCTCCTCAAGCTGCTGCTGCTGCTGCTGCTGCTGCTAAGGTTTGTTCTTTTGCTGCTTCCGCTATGGAGCGCCTCCCGTTCGTAGCACTTCAAACCCTTTTTTAGGGTTTAGCGTTTAGAGTTTGGGGCTAGCTGCAGCCCTTCAAGCCAGCCTTCCTAAACCCTTTTTATTCCTTTTTCTTCTCCTTTATGGAACCTCCAAACGAAAACCCTTGCGAAGCAAAATGGCCCAAATAAAAGCTGCCCGGGCCCTTCCCGCCCTCTGCCCCCCTGCTGCTGCTGCTGCTGCTGCTGCTGCTGCAGCGCCTGCCAGCAGCAGCAGCAGCAGCAGCAGCAGTGCGCCTCCCGTGGGGGGGCCCAGGAGGATCTCGAACATAAACGATCACTACGAACTGGGACAAAAGCTGGGATCTGGATAGTAAGGGTTTAGGGTTTAGGGTTTACGGTCTAGGGTTTAGGGTTTAGGGTTTAGGGTTTGAGTTCTGTTTGCATGTGAATTTTTGCTGGTTATTTCGCCCTTTTTACTCTCAATTCCAATTTCTTTTTTGCCATTAATGCCTCCTTTATTATTTATCTATTTATTTATTTATTTATTTGTTTGTTTGTTTGTTCATTTGTTTGTTTTGATTAATTTTTTATTTTTTATCTTTTGCAAATTGCAGCACTGCAAGTGTATATACAGCGCGCTGCAGAAGGACAGGGCGTTTGCTGGCAGTTAAAGACATTAACAAAACAAGACAAAGGTATTTAATTAAATTAATTTAATTAATTTAATTTAATTAATTTAATTTAATAAATTCAATTGATTTAATTCAATTAATTTAATTTAATTCATTTAATTAGTGGTTTGTTTGGTTTGATTTAATTTAATGAGATTTAATTAATTTGTTTTTTTGTTTTGTTATTGGGCGCTACGGCTTTCAAACTGGTCCTGATTTGTTTATTTAAATGAATTTAATTTAATTATTTATTATTAATTAATTAGTTAATTAATGTTTATTTACTATTAATTAATTAGTTAAGTAGTTTATTTATTTATTTATTTAAATTAATGATTTAATTATTTAATTGCCACCTGCCACTGCACAAATGCCACAAACTAACAAAAAAACAAAAACAGAATTTCTTTTTTTCGCGCTTTCAAAACCAAACAAAAACAATTAATTATTCCAACTAATTATTTATTTATTTATTTATTACTTATTTATTATTTATTATTTATTTATTTATTTATTTATTTATTTATTTAGACTTATTGCCACAGACAGCTACTACCGCCAAGTTTATTCTTCTCTTTGCAAACTTCCTTTCCACAAACATTTGCTGCTGCCTCCCGTCGAACTCCTCGAAAGCCAAACCCACTTCTACATTGTAAACTGCTGCTGCTGCTGCTGCTGCTGTTGCTGCTGCTGTAGCTGCTGCTGCTGTTGATGACGATCCTGGCGGTGGTGGTTTTGCTGCTGCTGTAGCTGCTGCTGCTGTTGATGACAATCATGGTGGTGGTGGTTTTGCTGCTGCTGCTGCTGTAGCTGCTGCTGCTGTTGATGACAATCATGGTGGTGATGGTTTTGTTGCTGCTGCTGCTGCTGCTGCTCCTTTTGCTGCTGCTGCTCTTGGCAGTCATGGTGATGGTGGTTTTGCTGCTGCTGTTGACAAGGATGATGATGGTGGTTTTGTTGCTGCTGCTGCCATTGTTACCCCTGCTGCTGCTGCTGCGCTTGCTGCTGCTGCTGCTTTTGCTGTTGATGATGATGCTGCTGCTAAACTGCTGGTCAGCTGCTGCTGCTGGTGCTGTTGAAATTCCCCAGCTTACGACTAGGGTTTAGGGTTTAGGGTTTAGGGTTTAGGGTTTAGGGTTTCTGTGCAGGTTATGGAGTTGTGCGAAGGAAAGGACCTGGTTGATTATGTCTTGAAGCACCCACCAGGTTAGGGTTTAGGGTTTAGGATTTAGGGTTTAGGGTTTAGGGTTTGGGGTCTAGGGTTTAGGGTTTGGTGGTTTCTTGTGTTCTTCAGCTTTTGCTCTCGCCTTCCTCCTCCCCACTTGAATAATCATTTAATTTTCATTTTATTTATTTATTATTACACCATTATTTATTTATTTATTTATTTGTTTATTTATTTATTTATTTATTTGTTTTTTATTTTCCTCAGGGGGCATTTCCACCTCTTCTTGCCAGCGGCTGATGCAGCAGCTCCTTTTGGCTGTCAACTTCCTCCACTCCTTTGACGTAGGGTTTAGGGTTTAGGGTTTAGGGTTTGGTTATACTTGCGTAGAGGATTCTAGGGTTTAGGGTTTAGGGTTTAGGGTTTAGGGTTTGCGGACACCTTGAAACTTCCCCTGCTCCAAACGAACTTCTTTCTTTTCGTTTAACTCCAAATCAATTTATTTCCCACCCATTCATTATTATTTATTTATTATTATTTATTTTTTTATACTTATTTATTTATTTATTTATTATTTTTAATTTATTTTCAGATATTGCACAGAGACATAAAACTGGACAATGTGATCTTCAAAGGGGCCGAAGGCGCGCGAGGCGATTTGGCCCTTTTGGATTTCGACATGTGTTTGCTGCTGGACAGCAGCAGCAGCAGCAGCAGCAGCAGCAGCAGCAGCGGCAGCAAGACGGAGGTCGCTGTCGTAGGCACGAGAGAATATATGGTGAGGGTTTAGGGTTTAGGGTTTGCGCCTGCGGCGTTCGTTTGCCAATTCTCCGACGGCTTAGCCTCTAGGGTTTAGGGTTTAGGGTTTAGGGTTTAGGGTTTAGGGTTTAGGGTTTGCGCAGGCCCCCGAGTGTTTCACGGGCCAGTACAGCCGCGCTTCCGACGTTTGGAGTTTGGGGGTAATTCTTTATGTGCTGCTGGATGGCCATTTTCCTTTTGACGTGAACAGCATCAGCAGCAGCACAGCAGCAGCAGCAGCAGCAGCAGCAACTGAGGACCCGGCAGCAGCAGCAGCAGCAGCAGCAGCGGGAGGGGTCCCCGCCGCGGCAGCCGCAGCGCTGCCCGCGGGCGCCCCGCACGCCCCGCAGCAGCAGCAGCCGCCGCAGCCGCAGCCCCCCACCCAGCAGCAGCAGCAGCAGCAGCAGCAGCAGCAGCAGCAGCAGCAGCTGAGCGGGCGAGCCATTCGGCGGCTGCTGAAGCAAGGTGCTGCCTTTTTGTCAACTTTGCGGCAGCGGCATCCTCTTGCTGCAGACTTGATTGAGTCCATGCTCGAGTTCGACTCCAAGGCCCGCATGCAAACTGGTTAGGGTTTAGGGTTTAGGGTTTAGGGTTTGGGGTTTGGGGTTTGGGGTTTGGGGTTTGGGGTTTGGGCTGGGTTGCGGCTAGGTGCAAGCAGCTTAGGGTTTAGGGTTTAGGGTTTAGGGTTTGGGTGCGGGCCTATATGCAAACGGGCTAGGGTTTTGTTTGGTCTAGGGTTTAGGGTTTAGGGTTTAGGGTTTCGTTCGAGGGTTTGGAGCTGGCTACCTCTGGGCTTAGAGGGCCTAGGCATTTCTCTCTGAACTGTTGCTGCTTTTGCTGCTGCTGCTGCTCTTGCTGCTGCTGCTGCTGCTGCAGCGTTTGAAGCGCTGCACCACCCGTGGCTCTTGCCAGTGCCTTCAGCTTTGCCGGCGCAGCAGCTGCCGCCGCAGCAGCAGCTGCTGCTGCAGCAGCTGCAGCAGCAGGTGCTGCAGCAGCAGTTGAAGAGGCGGCAGCAGAAGCAGCAGCAGAAGCAGCAGCAAAGGCAGCATGCAGCCATCGGGAAGCTCCCAGCAGCAGCAGCAGCGGCAGCTGCGGTGCCAGCGGCAGAAACATGGATTCATCAGGATCGCTTTGCTGCAGCTGCTGTAGCAGCAACACAGCAGCAGCAGCAGCAGCAGCACCAGCTGCCCTGGAACTGCAGCACAACTGCTGCTCGCATGTCTCGGCCCTTCCAAGGCACACAGGCGGCGCTGCCAGGTAGGCCCAGCAGCAGCAGCAGCAACAGCCGCAGCAGCAGCAGCAGTAGGAGCAGCAGCAGCAGCAAAGGCAGCAGTTTGTGTTTTGGTTTGCTGCAGGCTGCAAGACTGCTGCAGCACATCATGCGCAGCAGTATTTCAAGCAGCAATTTGCTCGCCAGCAACAGCCGCCGCAGCAGCAGCTGCAACGCTCTGCAGCAGCAGCAGCAACTGATGGTGCTGCTGCTGCTGCTGCTGCTGTTGCCCTTCCGATAGAGAGCCAGCACGTAGCAGCAGCTAGCCTTGAAAAGGAAACGAACCTGCAACGACTGCAACAGCAGCAGCTGCAGCAGCAACAACTGCAGCAGCAGCAACTGCAGCATCAGCAACTGCAGCAACAGCCAGAGCAGCAGCAGCAGCAGCAGCAGCAGCAGCGCTTCTTTGTGACAAGGCAGCAGTTCAATTTACCGCAGCCGATGGAGCACCACCTTCAGCAGATGCCGCTGTCTGCACACCCCACGCAGCAGCTGCAGCAGCAACAGCTGCAGCAGCAACAGCTGCAGCAGCAACAGCTGCAGCAGCAGCAGCAGCGGCTGCAGCTGCAGCAGCGCGTGCAGCAGCAGCAGCAGCAGCAGCAGCTGGCCCAGCTGCAGGCGCGGCAGTTCCAGCTGCAGCAGCAACTGCAGCAGCAGCAACTGCAGCAGCAACTGCAGCAACTGCAGCAGCAGCAAGCCATACCCCGCAGCACGGCCCTCAGGGGCCCCACACCTGCAGCAGCAAAGCAGCCACCAAGTTTGGGCGGTGATTGTGCTGCTGCTGCTGTTGCTGCTCCCTTCGGCAGCAGCAGCAGCAGCTTCAGGCATGGGCACTGACACAGCAGCAGCAGCAGCAGCAGCAGCAGCAGCAGGAGTGCTTTGAGCCTCCGTTGGTTCATGTCAAACTAAGGTCTAGGGTTTGGGGTTTAGGGTTTAGGGCTTGGGGTTTGAGGTTTGAGGTCTAGATAAACAAATAGCAGTGTCTCGGTGCCTGGCCGCACCTAAATTGTGTCTGCTGCAGCAGCAGAAGCAGCAGCTGCAGCAGCAGCAGCAGAAGCAGCAGCTGCAGCAGAAGCAGCTGCTGCTGCTGCGGCAGCAGCAGCAGCAGCACAGCAGGGTCTCATTGAACTGTGTCTGAGATGCCTCGTAGGCAGTTGCACAGCTGCAGGAGCAGCAGCTGCTGCTGCTGCAGCGGCAGCAGGAGCAGCAGCTGCTGCTGCTGCAGCGGCGGCAGGAGCAGCAGCTGCTGCTGCTGCAGCGGCAGCAGGAGCAGCAGCTGCTGCGGCGGCAGCAGCAGCTGCTGCTGCTGCTGCTGCAGTGCCGTGGCAGCCTCACTATGGCGTTTGTTTTTTGGTGTATGTACGCCGCGATTGTTTTATTTGTCCTTTTTTTGTCCGTTAGATGCAGCAGCAGCAGCAGCAACAGCAGCAGCTGCTGCAGCTGCTAGGGATCGTCTCTTTGCCTCTAATGAAACAAACTGCAAACCACTCGTAAACCCTAAACCCTAAACCCTTCGCAAGCACTCACAGCAGCGCTTCTGGATGCAAACCTCTCTAGGGTTTAGGGTTTAGGGTTTAGGGTTTAGGAGAGTACCTCGTTCAGCGCTGCAGCAGCTCGTTCAGCGCTGCAGCAGCTTTTGCCAAGTTGTTTTGTTTGCAAATAATATTTTATTCAAATTGAAATAAATAAATAAAAAATAATTTAAATTAATATAAATAAATAAATACATATGTATATTATATTCAGCTGCGGCTGCAGGAGCAGCAGCAGAAGTAGTAGCAGCACGAGCAGCAGCAGAAGTGGTAGCAGCAGCAACAGCAGCAATAGTGTCTGCAGCAGCAACAGCAGCAGCAGCCGTGGCAGCAGCAGGAGCAGCTGTAGCAGCAGCATCAGGAGGAGCAGTGGTAGCAGTAGCAGCAGCAGCAGCAGCAGCAGCAGCAGCAGCAGCAGCACTAGTACTATCGGCTTGGCAGCAGCAGCAGCAGCAGCAGGATCAGCAGCAGCAAGATCAGCAGGATCAGCAGCAGCAGCAGAATCAGCAGCAGCAGGATCAGCAGCAGCAGCAGGATCAGCAGCAGCAGCAGCATGTTCAGCAGCAGCAGGATCAGCAGCAGCAGCAGCAGCAGCAGCAGCACCTGCGGGGCGTTCTGTTCTTCGGGAGGACTTGCAAAAGGGCCCAAGTTGATTTGAATAATGGAATTTAAATGAGGAAAAGGAATAGAACTGACGAGACCCAAAAAGTGCTGCTGCAGCTTCAGGTGTACGTACACCTCAGATAACGCAGAAGACTCCCCACACGGCAAATCCCCCTCGCTGCTCCGATCTGTACAAATAAATAATAAATAAATAATAAATAAATAAATAAATAAATAAATTGTTTATTTATTTATTTATTTATTTATTTGATTAAATAGATAAATAAACACATATATAACGATAAATACACGAGCAAAAACGAGTCAAAAGCCGAATAAATAAAAAAAGAAAAAGCAAATAATAAACCAATTAATCAATTAATTTAATAAATTAAATTAATGAAATTGTTTAATTTAATTAATTAATTAATTAAATTAAACAAGTCTTCGACTTTTTAATTAATTAATTAATTAATTAATTAATTAATTAAAAAGTTGAAGACCCACCAGATTCGCTGCCTTCGCTTTTGGTGTCTCCGGAGAGCAGCAAAAGATAAGCACAAGGCAAGTTTAAAACAAAAGTCCATCTTTGTTTTAAACATTTTGCTGCTGCTAAAGCGAAGAAGGACAGCAGCAGCAGCAGCGCAGCAGCAGCAAGCAGCAGCTCGCAGCCGCCGCGCTGCGGCAGCAGCAGCTGCCCCGCTGCTGCTGCTGCAGCAGCAGCAGCAGCAAACGCCAAGTAAAACAAATAAGTGTTTGCAAAGATGTAATGAGGGCCAAATGCAACAGCAATTAAAGAAGGAAAAACACTAAAGATGCCAGCAGCAAAACAAAGACACAGAGCAGCAGCAGCAGCACCCAGCAGCGGGGACCCTGCTGCAGCAGCAGCAGCAGCAGCGGCGGCGGCGCAGCAGCAAGCCGCGGTCCCCAGCCCCTGCAGCAGCAGCAAACCAGCATAGCTGCTGTTGCTGCTGAGGAACGAACCCCAGAAAGCAGGGGCCAGCAGTCCCAACACCCCTGCTGCTGCTGCTGCTGTTGCTGCTGCTGCCTGGTGCTGCTGCTGCTGCTGCAGCAAAGGGCGCCACAGAGTCAGCAGCAAGGCGCATGCAAAGGTGTCTATACACCCCAGCAGCAGCAGCACCCAAAAACGCGGCCGCCGCAGCAGCTGCTTCAGCGGCAGGCTGACCCCCGCAGCAGCAGCAGCAGCAGCAGGAGCAGCAGCAGCAGCAGCAGCACCCCCCAGATAAAGAGTCTGAAGCGCTGCTGCAACATTTTCTGGACTAAAAAGACAAAAAGGAGATAATAAAAGTCTTAAATATAAATTCGAAAGACAAGACCCCACACTCTCAGGTGTACAGACACCTGCGGCCCCACGCAACTCTATCTTGCTGCTGCTGTTGTCAGCAGCACTTATCACAAACGAAGACTCCGTGTACCTGCAGCAGCAGCAGCAGCAGCAGCAGCAGCCCACAGACAACTCCTATCAGTTAAATAGTTGATTAATTAGCTACTTGATTAACTAAAATTAATTGATAAATTAGTTTAATAATTAATTAAAACGACTTATTAATTACTAGTTCGCATAATTAACTTGAATAGAATCTTAATTTGCTTGTTAATAGTGAAAAGCAGCAAACCCGAAATTAGGGTTTGTAAACCACCATTTAGGGTTTTGAATTAGGAGACAGCCAAACGCCTGGAGGCCAAAAATAAAAGCAGCAAGAGCTCTGAGGGTTTCGGGAGTGGATTTCGGATCTCCGCCTGCACACAAACCCTAAACCCTAAACCCTAAACCCTAAACCCTAATTAGGGAGCAGCGCCACGCATGCGCGGCTGCCGCCGCTTGCGGGTTTAAAGTTTAGGGTTTAGGGTTTAGGGTTTAGGGCATATCGTTCTAGCCAGCTGATCCTGCGCCTTTCCACCTAGGATTAAAAATTTAGGGTTTAGGGTTTAGGGTTTAGGGTTTACGGAGGGGCACAAAGGCGACTGCTGGAGGCGCCAGCAGCAAAAAGGCCGCCATAAAAGCTGAGGGTCTCAAGAGGCCAGCGAGCTGCGCTGTACGTACACCAGAAGCAGCAGCAGCAGGCTGCTGCTGCTGCTGCTGCTGCTGCTGCTGCTGCTGCAGACTCCACCTGAGGGCCACAGTGCTGGCTGTGAAGAGGGAAAGGCCAGCGCCCACTCCATTAATCAAAAACAAAAAAATAAAAATTAAAATTCTTTTTGAAAGACAAAAAGAAGAAATCAAACAACTAATAAAACTCAACAAACTCCCCACCAAACAACCAACTCGGGGGCCCCCCAAACCCTCTAGCCAGGGGCCCCCAGGGAGTCCCACGAGGGCCCCCAGCCCGTACAGGGCAGTACCCCAAACCCCGAGGGCATAGGGGGCCCCCATGGGGGCCCCGCCCGGGGGGCCCCCCATGCCGGGGGGGCCCCCCGGGGGGGGGGCCCC
>NW_013541474.1:110831-123080 GCF_000499545.2 Eimeria tenella
CGCCGCCCCGGGGGGGGGGGGCCCCCCAGCGGGTCCAGGGGCCCCAGGGGGGGGGCCCCCAGCGGGGGGGGCCCCAAGGGAGGGGCCCCAAGGGTACTTTTGGATGGGAATTCTGAAAGAGATAAAAGGGAGGGACAGAAAGCACTCCAAGTGAGGCAGCAGCCGCTGGCAAGGGCGAGGAAGCAGCAGCCAAGGAGGGTACTGGTTGCTGTCGGCTGCGGGGGGGAGCAGCAGCAGCGCAGGAGCGAGAAACGGGGGCCAGACTTCATTGTTTTGGAGATTTTAAAGGCCAATTAAATTCTAAATGATTAATTTCATCCATTTAAATCCTTTTTTTGTAATTTTAACCGAAAAAAACCCGAAGATCCGGCCCGCGCACCCGCCGGAGAGCCACCCGCCCGCGGGGTGTCTACACGTACACCCCAGGTGACCAGTGGACAGCGCAAGAACTGTCTTTGCAGTTCTTCAAAAGTTTTCGTTTTAGTTTCATCTAATCAAATAACTTCCAAAGAAAAAACAATATCTCCAGCGTGTTCCGCTTTTTCTCGTGCTTCAAGCAACACAGCAGCAGCAGCAGCAGCAGCAGCCACGACCAGCAGCAGCAGCCGCAACACGCAGTGTAGCAGCCCCCGAAGGCTTCTTCAGTTTTCTTCGAGTTTTTTCAACCTTGAAATACTAAAAAGGAGAACAAATAAAAGAATTATAAAATTAAAACTAAAAAAAGAAAGAAATGCCTTTGTCTCCAGCCCAGCCGCGGCAGAGCACTCCCCCCACACTTCTGTTCTGCCCGAGCCCACTTGCGGCGGCCGTGGGTCCTTTTAAATGGCATTTAAAACTAAAAACATTTATTTGAACTTTTAAATTCAAATTTAAACTTGAAAATAAAAGAAATGAAGAAGAAATGGAGAAGAAATGACCCTGAGAGTTTCACCACCGCCCGGTGCGGTGGCTCGAGGTGTCCGTACACCTGGAGGTACACTGGCAAAAGAACAAAAGCGAAAAAGTTTGAAAAGAATTTGAATTTTAATTTTAAAAAGAATAAATTGAAACAATAAAACAAAAAACAATTTCTTTCTTTCTCCCTCGCAAGTGGACTTCTCCCATCTTTTGTCTTCTCTCCATTTAAACAAAACAAACTGAGGCATTTAAAGCACGCAAACAAATACATTTAAAATTAAAAATAATAAACCTAAAAGTACTCCTATATTAAAAATAATATATTAAAAGGTTTATTTAAAATTAAAAAATAGATTTAAAAGGTCATTTTAAATCAGAAACATCAATAATCCAAAAGTACACTTCTGTTCCGAAATAAATCGATGAAAACACTAATAATCAAAAAGTAAACTTTTAATTTTAAAATAACAAATCAAAAAGTTAATTTAAAACTAGAAAATAATATTATTTAAAACTCCAAAATTAATAAATAAAAAGTACATTTATAATCCAAAAGTACATTTTAAATCATGAGTCCAAATAATCAGAGAAAGATTTAAAGTGGAGTTTGGGATTCATAATAAATATATTCATTAGACATCAAATAAACACTTTCAAATATTTGTTTGAATAAAAATAAAATAGAATTTAAATACATATAAACATATATATATAATACTGCAAATAAAATTGTAAATATATTTCGTTTAAATTAATCTTCTAATTTATGACTTCAAGAATAATAAACAAATTAAATAAATCAAAATATATATATTTATAAATATATTTATATAACATATATACACATATATATACATATATAAATACATATATATATATATATACGCATATATATATTTATGTATATATATTTATTTATATATATATAAACACAAATATTATATATACATAATATATACATATTTATTTATATTGTATTTTTTTATCCATTTCATTTATAAATGAATACGAAAGTTCTGAAATATTTTTATATTTAAAATGCAAACTGTCTAATAAACAATATTGCATGCATTTACATATACACACTAGCATTTCCTATTTATTTTTATTTATTTATTATATTTTATTTATTTATTTAAAATTATTTAAATACTTTTCGTCTCTTATACTGAAGACTTAAAAGGTACTAAACCCCAAGTTCTCTCAGCCGCTGCAGCAGACTCGCAAACCCTAAACCCTAAACCCTAAACCCCAAACCCTCGCCCGAAACCCTAAACCCTCACCGTCGGCTCTACACCGCAAACCCTCGCTCTAAACCCACAACCTAAACCCTAAACCCTAAACCCTAAACCCTAAACCCTCACCCTGAATTCCAGTCTAAACCATCGTTCTAAACCCCCGTTCAAAACCCTCGTTCAAAACCTCCCTCTAAACCCTCATTTTGAACTTATGATCCAAACCCTCATTCTAAACCCTCGCTCTAAACCCTCGACCTAAACTCTCGACCTAAACTTTTAACCTGAATCTTCTCTCCAAACCCTCATTTTAAACCCTCATGTTAAACCCTCAGCCTAAAGCCCTGAACTTCAAACCCTCACTCTAAACCCTCAAGGGTTTGAAACCCTCAGCCTAAACCCTCAACTTTAAACTCCCATTTAAACCCTCAAGGGTTTCAAACCCTTAACTTTAAAACCTCATTTCAAACCCTCAAGGGTTTCAAACCCTCGACTTTAAACCCTAAAAGCCACCTGGCGCATTTCGCTTCGATAAAGACACTGCAAAATAAATGCACTTTATGATCAATAAATAATAATAGTAATAATACTTATCAATAAATAATAATCAAAATAACAATAATTATGAATAATAATAATAACAATAATGGTAATAATAATGATAAATAATAAAAAATAATAAGGACAACAACAACAACAAAAACAACAATAATAATAATAATAGTAAATAATAATAATAATAATAATAATAATAATAATAATAATAATAGTAATAATAATAAATAATTCGAAACAACAATAACAAGAGATGATAGAAAACAAAGAATAATAAAATAAACAAACATTGCCTCCATTTAATTTTTATTTGCCTTCCACATTCGGCGGAGTTTCGAAATGAAAAGAATTTCAAAAACAAATAAACAAACAAACAAACAAATAAATAATAAATATATTAATTAATTAATTAATTGATTAATTAATTAATTTGGTTTTCCATTTCAATTTATCTTCTGCTTTCTGTTTTTGTGCACGTGTGCTCCGGGTGTACATACACCTCGGTACTCATGCAATGGGTCATTTTGAAAGTTTTGAAATTAATTATTTTAAAGTTTTGAAATTAATTATTTTAAAGTTTTGAAATGAATTAAATGAATCATTTTAAGAAGTATGAAATGAATCATTTGAAAAGAATAATTCAAAGAATTACTTTTTACTTTATTTCTTTTTTTCCTCAGTTGGCCTGCGTCTACACACAGCCCCAAAATGAACAAATAGAACACATACAAACATAATAAATAAATAAATAAATATTTCAAGCAATTTATGTTTAATTTATAAATATAAATCAATTAAATAAAGAAATATATATTGTCAACATATATGCACATATTATATTACATTACATATATATATACTTTTATATTCTGCAAGTAGACTTATATAATGTTCTTTTAAAGATATTTAAAAGTTAAATTTGCGTTTTACAAAAATGGCTTATTGTGCATGCAGCCGCGGTGTGCGTACACCCGAACGGCGGTGCAACTGCATTTACGTCGGCAGTTTTATTTTTGCAATTTAAGTTTCAGTTTGTTGAAAAAGTAGCAAAAAAGAAATAATAAATATTCAAAATATATATTATTCATTTATTTTGAAAATCCCAATTTTAGTCCCCAGTAGGGTTTTGTTTTTTATTGCTGCTGCAGCTGTGCTGCTGCGCTGCAGCAGCAGCTTCTTCTTTGCGAATCTTTTCTAGGGTTTAGGGTTTAACGTCCAGCAGCCCCAGGGTTTACGGTTTAGCAGCCCTAGGGTTTAGGGTTCAGCAGCCCTAGGTTTTAGGGTTTGTAGCGCCAGGGTTTAGGGTTTTGTAGCCCTAGGGTTTAGGGGTCTGTAGCAGTAGGGTTTAGGGTTTAGCAGCCCTAGGGTTTATTTCTTAGCAAACCCTTGAAAAGAAAAAAAGCATATATAAATGTATATATGCTCTAGGGTTTTAAAATAATAAAAGATTTTAATAAAGCCCCGTTATGTTTTATTTTCTTATTTTTCACTTCCAACGGTGGCAGCTGAAAACCTCGTGTCAGAGTTGTCTTGAAGCAGCAGCAGCAGCAGCAGCAGCAGCACAAGCAGCAGCAGCAGCGATTGTGGCGCCATTCCCCGCAGCAGCAGCAGCAGGTGCTGCTGCTGCTGCGCCCCCCAGACCCTCTTTTTACCAGTAGCGAATGTGCATTTATTCAGAGCAGCAGCAGCAGCAGCAGCAGCAGCAAGAGCAGCAGCAGCACGGAGGGGCCCTGCGGTGTACGTACACCCGAAGCAATGAAGAAGCATTTAAAAATGGGAAATTAGAAAGCACGAAAAGACTTCACAAATGTCTAAAAAGAATTAAAATTAAATGCATTTAAAATAGAGATCTGGAAAGCCTCGGCACTTGGGGTGTATCTACAGCTCATCATTCTTTATTGCAGTTGGGATTAGAAGGGAAAGCCTAAAGAGCTACTGAAGTTGTTATGGAAATAAAGACTATTTAGATTCATTTAAGTTTATAAATGCTTTAAATGGGCTTAAATATATTTATATATCTGCAATATATAAATATATTCAAATCCATAAAATGAATTACTTCGAAATGAGGCCAGAAGAGCTGTACGTACACCGCAGCGAAACTGCCGAAAGCCCTTTCCTTTTGCTTTCATGCAAAAGCAAAACAAACAAAGACCATAAATATTCTGAAATAAATAAATGAAAAAGATTGAAAGGATTGGAAATGAATTTAAATCGACTTCTACAAACCCTAGGGCGCAGGCGCGGTGTACGTATACCCGAAAGCCAGCACACACGCGCAGTGTACAGACACCAGAAATACATCCTGTAAATATAAATCCCAACTTCAACTTGCAATTTACAATCTTTATTTGAACAAGAAGCGAAAGGAATTATATTTAAATGCAAAAGCAGTCAGGGTCTTTGAAAGCCGCAAGTTGCAACAGTTCAACCAGCTGTACGTACACCCCAACGCAGCCTCTTTTGAATTTTTAAATCTTTTTGTGTTCGGCAGCCGCAAAAGGAGAATTTAATTCATAAATGTAATTAAAAGTAAAAATATGCATTTATATTTATATATATTTGCATTTGGATCCAGAATTATGCTTGCATGCATTCATTTGGACTTTTCCGCATTCTACACCCGAAAAGTCCATACAGAAACACTTTTGCATCTTTTTGAATTTGCTTCCTTCACTTTCCTGTTTACTTTTCACTGTTTACTTTTCACTTTATTTATTTTGCCAATTTATTTTCAATTATTTTATTTGCATTTCCACTTTTCCGACTTGCATTCCATTCTCTTTACTTGCACTTCTCGGGTGTCTAGACACCTGGAGGCACGCACGCAGGGGAAACTCTTTCTTTTCTTTTTGCACTTTCATTTTTATTTATCTACACCACTCAAAAGCAAATGAAGTATATAAATACTTCATCAAGGATATTCAATTTTGCATTTATTTCTTTTTATTCTTTTCTTCAATTTTGTTTCACTTCTTTTATCGCCTTTTGTGTGTACATACACCCCAAGTGACTTCATGCAGGCCCAACTCAACATTTTCAATGCAGAATAAATGAAACAATTAATGCAAATATAATTAAATATAATAGTAATTTGGTTTTTTATTTTAATGCTCAAATAAGAAGCATCTATGCAAAAGGAAATGCAATTAAAGAGTGCCTTGAGGTGTACGTACACCCCAGTTTGGGTTCCCTCAAGCTCATGCTGCTGCTTCTTGAGTTGCTGCACCTCCTTCTTGCTGCTGCTGCTCCGTCTGCTGCTGCTCTTGCTGCTGCTGCTCCTCAGGCAGCAGTGTGCCTGCTGCGCCTCCCTGTAGCTCTTCCTGCGGCTGCTCTTGCTGCTGCTGCTGCTCTTGCTGCTGCTGCCCCTCCCCTTGCTGCTGCGTCCAACCCGCAGCATCCTGCTGCTCCGTTGCAGCCGTTTGCTGCTCTTGCTGCTGCTCCTGCTGCTCCTGCTGCTGTGGTTGCTGCTGTTGCTGCTGCTGTTGCGCTGCACCATTATTCAGGGCTGGCGCCATGCGGGACCGTTTTGCAGGCGGCAGCTGCTGCTGCTGTTGCTGCTTCTCCTGCTGCTGCTTCTGCTGCTGCTGCTGCTTCTCCTGCTGCTGCAGCATTTCCTGGTGCTTCTTCTGCTGCTCCTCTCTCTCCCTCACCCGCTGGTCGTGAGAGAATGTACACTCTACGCCCCGAGTGCACTGGCCCTGCAGCAGCAGCAGCAGCAGCAGCAGCAACTCGTGAGCGCAGCAACAGCAGCAAATGGCTGCACGCGAAGAGCCGCAGCGAAAGCCAACAGCAGCAGCAAAGACAGCCACAACGACAGCAGCAGCGACACCAACAGCAGCAGCAGCGAGACCAACAGCAGCAGCAACAATAAAAGCAGCAGCGGCAAGTTCAGAAGCAGCCGCAGCAGCATCAGCAGCAACAGCAGCAGCAGCAACCTCAACAGTAGCCGCAGCAGCAGCAACAGCAACCTCAACAGCAGCCACAGCAACGGCAACAGCAACAACAGCAGCAGGAGCAGCAGCAACAATAGCAGCAGCAGCAGCAGCAGCAAAAACAGCAGCAGCAGCAGCAGCAACCGACAACAAGAAAGAATTTGCAGAACTTTGTGCCGATGACGGTCGGCGGCGGCCGCGGGCGTTTTGCATGCAGAGGAGGAGGGGGGCTGAAAAACAAAAATTAATTGAATTAAATTAAATTGAATTAGTTAAGTTAAATTAAATTGAATGAATTGAATGGATTAAATTAAATAAATTAAATAATTAAAAGGAAAAGAAAACAATTCGAGCAGAGGCAGCTGCGCTCATGCCGCTGTTCTCTTTGAATCAGCAAATAAATTAAAAAATAAATAAATAAATAAATAAATAAATAAATAAGTAAATAAACACTAAATAAATAAATAAATAACAACTCACTAATAAGCTGCTGCTGCTTGGTTGTGTGCTGCTGCCATGGACGCATATGCTGCTGCTTGCATGCGCGCTGCGGGGCCCCCAACTGTACATGCACCTCACAAACCCTAAACCCTAAACCCTAAACCCTAAACCCTAAACCCTAAACCCTAAACCCTAAACCATGAGCCCTAAACCCTGACGACAGCTAGAACAGCAGCAGCAACGTGCATCAGCAATTCACAGCAGCAACAGCAGCAGCAATCCACAGCAGCAGAAGCAGCAGCAGCAATAAACTGCAGCAGCAGCAGCAGCAGCAGCAGACCGTGTAGTGGGTCATCGCTGCCGTGTATGTACGGGCACTGGTCTCCTTTTCTGCATCTGTCCTGCAGCAAAAAAGAAAAATAAAAAAGAATAAATGTAAATTAAAAAATAAATATTAAAAATTAGTTTTAAATGAAGAATAAGTAACGAACACCTAAAAGAAAACAAACAGCAGCCAGCAGCAGCAACTGCAGCAGCAGCAAGAGCAGCAGCGGCAGCAGCAGCAAGTGCAGCAACAGCAGCAAGTGCAGCAACAGCAGCAAGTGCAGCAGCAGCAGCAACTTACTGGCCAGAAAGTGCACATTTTGGTTTTGGCCTTGGGGTGGGCCAGTGGGGAGTTGTAAGCAGCAGCAGCTGCTGCTGCATAAGGGCCTGCTGCTGCTGCTGCTGGTGCTGCTGCTGCATAGGGCGAATGGCCCGGGTAGCCGCCGTAAGGTGCTGCTGCTGCTGTTACCGGAGCTGCTGCTGGTGCTGCTGCTAGGTATCTTGACTGGTGATACATTGCTGCTTCTGAAGCAGCAGCAGCAGGATCAGTTGCTGCTGCATACGGCAGCTGACCGTACGCTGCAGCAGGAGCAGCAGCAGCAGCAGCAGCAGCAGCAGCAACTGAATACTGTGGGGCTCCTTGCTGCGCCCCGTAGCCGTCTAAATCCCCGTAGGGATTGACGTGCCCATAGGCTACATGCTGCTGCTGCAGCTGCTGCTGCTGGTGCAGCTGCTGCTGATGCAGCTGCTGCTGATGCAGCTGCTGCTGCTGCAGTTGCTGGTGCTGCAGCTGCTGGTGCTGCAGCTGCTGCTGCTGCAACTGCTGCTGCTGCAGCTGCTGCTGCTGCAGCCGGTGGTGAGGGCTGGCGACCGTCGCACCTGTCACCGTGGGGTGTCAGCAGCAGCAGCAGCAGCAGCAGCAGCAGCAGCATGTGTACATGCGCCATTTTCGCTTCTGTCAGCTAAAGTGTCTTAACTCAAGTTGCAGCAGCAGCAGTAGCAGCAGCAGCAGCAGCAACCTCTCACCTGGTTGCAGCCAAGACGAATACGCTCCAACGCCTCCTGTAGCAGCAAAAAACAGCCCGTTCGCATGAGTCCAGCAGCAGCAGCAGCAACAGCAGCAAAGGTAGCAGCAGCAACAGCAGCAGCAGCAAAGGTAGCAGCAGCAACAGCAGCAGCAACTAACCCATTTTGTAGTCCACGTTCACTCCCGTAGCGGAGCTTGGTCGGCTTCCGTAGGTAAGGTGCGGCTGCTGCTGCTGCAGGTGCTGCTGTTGCTGTTGCTGCTGCTGCTGCTGCTGCTGTTGCTGTTGCTGTTGCTGCTGCTGCTGCCGCTGCTGCTGCTGCCGCTGGCTCGAAGAGGAGTGAGGGGTTGAATGGGCAAATGGGCAATTAATGCCATTCTTGCAGGAGCCCTGATCGCAAACCCTAAACCCTAAACCCTAAACCCTAAACCCTAAACCGTAAACCGTAAACCCTAGGATCTGGCAGGGCCACGCCACCCGAGTCAGCTGCCTAAAGCACCGAGTGCAGCAGCAGCAGCAGCATGCGTGCAGCAGCAGCAGCAGTATGATGATGAATCGAATGCAGCAGCAGCAGTCCAAGCAGCAACAGCAGCAGCGGCAAGACCAGCGGCAGCAAAAGCCGCAGCACAAGATGCTGCTGCCGCAGCAGCAGCTGCAGCAACACAACGTTTTGCTGCAGCAGCAGCAAAAACGTGCTGCTGCAGCTGCAGCAGCAGCAACACCAGCAGCCACACCGAACCCCGCCGTAGCAGCCACACATATCGCAGCACCAGCAGCAGCAGCAACACATCTCGCAGCAGCAGCAGCAACGCAAACTGCAGCAGCAACAGCAGCAACAGCAGCAGCAGCAACAGCAGCATACCATTAGGAAATTCTTGCACTGCTGCGTGGCCGGGGTGATGCTGTCTTCTGAAGAGTGAATGAAAGTGCAGCTTTCCCCAGCGGGGCAGTAGCCGCTCTGCAGACAAACCCTAAACCCTAAACCCTAAACCCTAAACCCTAAACCCTAAACCCTAAACCCTAAACCCTGAATCCTAAGTTCGGCACTGGACTAGAGAGGATGGGGAGTTGCTGAAGGGCTAGGCCTTCAGAGAAGAGCAAGACACCGAGTGGCTAGGAGCAGCAGCAGCAGCAACAGCAACAGCAGCAGCAGCAGCAGCAAATGTCGCATCTGACGCACCTGGAAATATCTACAGAGCACTGTGCGGTAGGCCAGCGATGGCTGGACCTCCCGGCCTGCTCCCAGGGCTGCCATTTTGCTGTTGCTGCTGCTGCTGCTGCTGCTGTTGCTGCTGCTGCTGTTGCTTCCGCTGCTGTTTGCACCTAGATCTTGGAATTCGACGAGGGAAACTGCGGGGAGCAGCCGTGCATGCGCGGGTAGGGTTTGTGGCAGCTGCTGCTGCTGCTGCTGCAGTGGGGCTGGCGCTGCTGCTGCTGTTGCTGCTGTTTTTGCTGCAGTGGCGGCCCGCGGCAGCAACAATCAAAAGATAGCGGCACAATAACGCAAGTCACAGGGAAAAGGGCGAGAGGAGCAGCAGCGGCTGTTGCTGCTGCTGCTGCGGTCGAAGGTGCAGCAGCAGCAGGCACGGACGGGGCCAGGTGCTGCAGCAGCAACCACTTGTTGCTGCAGCTGCAACAGCAAAAAACTTAATAGCTGCTGCTAAACCCAAGAAGCTGAAAACGTAAAAAAGGGAAAGAAAGAACCTGCTGGGGAGCCCCTCAGCTGTACATGCAGCAGCACCAGCGCAGCAGCCGGCCCTGCTGCTGCTGGCGTGGCTGCAGCAGCACTGGCTGCTGCTGCTGCTGCTGCTGCTGCTGCTGCTGGAGCTGCATGCTGCTCCGGTGTTACCTCCTGCTGCAGAATTTTAACGCTTTTTTGACTTTGAAAGTCAAAATTTAATTTTCTTTTTAGCTTGTCCTAATTCGAGCTGCGACACAGCAGCAGCAGCTGCTGCAGCAGCAGCACAGAAACAGCAGCAGCAACCGAGGCTGCACTCGCAGTAATTTTCTTGAGCTGCAGCAGCAAAAGCAGCAGCAGCACCTAAAGCTGCAGCAGCAACAGCAGCAGCGCCGCAGTCATTTTCCTGCTGCAGACACGGCAGCAGCCGCAGAAGACATATCGAGTGTTTGCTGCAGCAGCCGCACCAGGAGCAGCAGCAGCAGCAGCAGCAGCAGCAGTGTCAACCATAACAGCAGCACCAACAGCAGCAACAGCAACGGTAGCCCCGTCAGCAGCAGTAGCGTGGCCTGCGCTGCAGCGACAGCAGCAGCAGCAGCTGCTGCTGCTGCTGCAACAAGTTAATAATGCACTAACGGCGGAGCAGCAGCAAGAAGCATGCAGCAGCAGAGGGGCCCCCAAAGCCCGGGGGCCCCCATTGCCTTCAGGGGCCCCCTAACCCCATGGGGCGCCTGGGGGCCCCCCAGGAGTGAGGGGCCCCCCACACCTCCCCCACAGCAGCAGCAGCAGCAACGGAAGGGGCAGGTGCTGCTGCTGCAGCAGCAGCAGCCTGTGCAAATCAGCAGCAGCTACGCGCAGCTGCAGCAGCCGCCGCTGCAGCAGCCGCAGCTGCAGCACTCGCCGCAGCTGCAGCACATGCCGCAGCTGCAGCAGCTGCAGCACCCATCACAGCTGCAGCAGCTGCAGCACCCGCCGCAGCTGCAGCACTCGCCGCAGCTGCAGCACCCGCCGCAGCTGCAGCACCCGCCGCAGCTGCAGCACCCGCCGCAGCTGCAGCACCCGCAGCAGCTGCAGCACCCGCAGCAGCTGCAGCACCCGCAGCAGCTGCAGCACCCACAGCTGCAGCAGCTGCAGCACCCGCAGCTGCACCAGCAGCAGCTGCACCAGCAACAGCAGCTGCAGCAGCAGCAGCAGCTGCTCCAGCAGCAGCAGATCCAGCAGCAGCAGATCCAGCAGCAGCAGCTTCAGCAGCAGCAGCTGCAGCAGCAGCAGCAGCAGCAACTGCTTCTGCAGCAGCAGCAGCGTCACATACATTATGGAGGAGTTTCCTGGCAGCAGCAGCAGCAGCAGCAGCGCCCCATCCAATATCCTGCTGCAGCTGCTGCTGCTCCACGCACGGCTCTGCCGCTGCAGCAGCAGCAGTTGCCTTCTTGGGGCGTAAGCCCCCAGCAGCAGCAGCAGCAGCAGCCGCTGCAGCAGCTGCCCTACAGTTACAGCCATCCCCTGAGAAGCAGTAGCAGCAGCAGCCCCGAATTGTCTCTGTGGGCAAACTCGCCAAGTCTGCAGCAGCGGCTGCAGCAGCAGCAGCAGCAGCAGCAGCGAGAGGTGATCTTTGTGGATGGCGATCGTGTCGAAGTGCAGTACGTACGCTGCGTAGGGCTTCCGGGCAGCAGCAGCAGCAGCAGCAGCAAAATCCGCGGCACCAGCAGCAGCAAAGCCCGCGGCGCCAGCAGCAGCAGCAAGAAGCGCAGCAGCAGCAGCAGCAACAGCAGCAGCACCGGACTCGGCTCAACGCCAGCGACGCAGCCCCCCGCAGCAAGAACGCCGTGGACCACTAACAGAGGAAGCATTCGCAATCCTGCCAGCAGCAGCAGCAGCAGCAAAGGGGGCAAAGGCAGGGTTCGTAGCAGCAGCAACAGCAAGAATCGCAGCAGCACTGCTGCTGCTGCAGCAGAGGGCTCACCGGCGCAGGAAACGCCGACGGGCAACCAGGGGCAGCAGCAGCAACAGCAGCAGCAGCAACAACAACCGCAGCAGCAACAACAACCACAGCAGCAACAGCCACAGCAGAAGCAGCAACAAGAACGGCAGCCGCAACAGCAGCAGCAGCAACAACAGAAACCACAGCAACAACAGCAGCAGCAGAAGCAACAACCGCA
>NW_013541474.1:123180-126249 GCF_000499545.2 Eimeria tenella
TAGCTAGCTAGCTAGCTAGCTAGATAGATAGCTACCATAGCTGCATAGCTGTGTAGCTGGTTAGCTAGCTAGCTAGCCAGCTAGCTATTTGTGTGGTCAGATGAAGAAGTAGGCAGAGCCCTAGGCGGGCCGGCGAGCTGTACCCGCGTAGCTAGCTAACCTAGCTAGCTAGCTAGCTGGGTGGCTGGCTAGCTGGCTATTTAGCTAGCTAGCTAGCTAGATGGCTATTTGGCTAGCTAGCTAGCTAGCTATCTAGATATCTGGCTAGCTAGCTGGCTGGCTGCGTAGCTGCTGCGACTTTGCCTGCTCCTCGCTCTTGCCGCCCAGCTGCTGCTGCGTGTGCTGCTGCTGCTGCCTGTGCTGCTGCTGCTGCTGCTGCTGCTGCTGCAGCGGCGGTACGGGTCTAGCCCCCGGGACGGGCGGCTGCGGTGTATCCGCTGCAGCAGCAGCAGCCACTGGCTCTGCGGCCCTCCGCTGCACCGCCACGGGTGAGAGTGGAAAATGAATCTTTTTAATTGATTTTAATTAAATTAATATTAATTTAATTAATTTTAATTTCATTTAATTCAATTAATTAAAACTAGTCGCAGCTTCAAAGGCTCAGTCGTCGCTGCCGAGGCCCCAGATGGGATTTGGGCCCCGGGCGCTGCTGCTGCTGCTGCTGCTGCTGCTGCGGCTGCTGCTGGTGCTTTGTTCCTTTTCTTGTAAGCACCATTGCTGCTGCTTCTGCAGTCCTGCTGCTGCTGCTTCTGCTGTCTCTGCATTCCCACTGCCCCCCTTGCTGCTGCTGCTGCTGCAGGTTGCATTCTTTATCTATTCGCCGGACTGCGCCTCCCTGGAACCCAACATCTGCAGCAACAACAGCAGCAGCAGCAGCAGCAGAAGCACCGACTGTGTGGACGCGGCGGCGGCTGCGGGCCTTCGACTTGCAGGCAAAAAAAGAAATTAAAAAGCAGAAAACAAAACATGGTGCTGAGGCGGAAGCAGAAAGGGGCCTGAGGCACCAGCAGCAGAGCCGCCAGCAGCAGCAGCAGCAGCAGCAGTGGGACTGGGCGTTGCAGCAGCAGCAGCAGCAGCAGCAGCAGCTGTGGCTAAGGCGCCCGGAGGACTCTTATGCCTTCAGGCACGGCTACCCGCAGCATCAGCAGCCGCAGCGCGTGCACTACCCGCAGCTGCAGCTACAGCAACAGCAGCAGCAGGCGCTGCTTCAGCAGCAGCAGCAGGCGCTGCTGCAGCAGCAGCAGCAGCAGCAGCACCTGCTGCAGCAGCAGCAGCAGCACGCGCTGCTGCAGCAGCAGCAGCAGCAGCACCTGCTGCAGCAGCAGCAGCAGCAGCACCTACTGCAGCAGCAGCAGCAGCAGCACCTACTGCAGCAGCAGCAGCAGCAGCACCTGCTGCAGCAGCCGCACCTGCTGGACTACCGCATGCAGCAGCCGCGGGGCCACATGGCGTGGCCGCCGCCGCCTCCCGCAGCAGCAGCAACAGACGTCCAGCTGCGGCTGCTGCCTGCAGCAGCAGCAACAGCAGCAGCTGCTGCTACTGCTTTTGCTGCCCCTCCTTTTCCCGGGCCCCGCTTTCAGCCCAAAGGCCCGTAAGAAGTACTGGCCCCTTTTTGTCTTTTTGTTGAGTTTATGTTTTTTTTTTGACAATAGCAGCAATATCTATTGGCAGCAGCAGCAACAGCAGCAGCAACAGCGGCTCTTCCAGCAGCAGCAGCAGCAGCGCTTTCAGCAGCAGCAGCAGGCCCACAGCAGCCGGTGTGTGCATTCTGCTGCTGCTGCTGCTGCTGCATTTTCTGGCGCTGGTGTTGCTGTACCCACCGCATTCGCTGCTGCTATTTCTGCAGCAGTTCCTCTCTGCAGCAGCAGCTGCTGCTGCTGTTGCTGCAGCAGTTCCTCTCTGCAACAGCAGCTGCTGCTGCTGTTGTGCAACATTTCCTCTCTGCAGCAGCAGCAGCTGCTGCTGCTGTTGCTGCAGCAGTTCCTCTCTGCAGTAGCAGCAGCTCCTGCTGCTGCTGCCTATTTTTTACAGCCCCGCCGCTGCAGCTGCGGCTGAGTGGCTATTCCTGCTGCAGCAGCTGCTGCTGCTTAGGCAGTGGAACACATCTGGCGAAGAGTAGCAGCAGCAACAGCAGCAGCAATGGAGTCCCTGCAACAGAGCAGCCATGTTGCTGCAGCAGGCAAATCAGCAGCAGCAGCAGCAGCAGCAACTGCTGCTGCTGCTGCTTCCCTAGCGATCATTCCCAGCAGCAAATGCTCTTGTTTATCTATTAAAAATGTTAAACCCCAGTAGAAAGTTAGACGGGGAAGCAGCAGCAGCAAGACCAGCAGCAGCAGCAGGACCAGCAGCAGCGGGAGCGGTATTAACTGTTCCCTTGTGCTGCTGGGACGCTCCTCTGTCGCTGCTGCTGCTGCTGCTGCTGCTGGCTTGCTGCTCCCCCTTATGGGAAAACGTATAGCTAGGGGTCCTTGCAGGGGGGCCCCCCGAGGGGCCCCCAGGGGGGCCCCCAGGGGCCCCCTTGCTGGCTGTTTGTCTGTTGCGGGCTCGCAGCAAAACTTTTTCAATGTCTGCTGCTGTTGGTGGGGGCAACTTGGGCAGCGGGAGGCAACGCTGCTGCTGCTGTTGCTGCTGCTGCTGCTGTTCCTGTGATGGACTGGAAGCGGTTGACGCTGCCTGGGGCTGCTGTTGCTGCTTCTGGGGCTGCTGCGGTTGTTGCTGCTGCTGCTGCTGTTGGGCCTGCAGAAGCTGCTGCTGCTGCTCCTGAGGCTGCGGTAGGTGTTGCTGCTGCTGCTGCTGCTGTTGGGCCTGCAAGAGCTGCTGCTGCTGCTCCTCTGCGCTTCTCGGGATGAGCTGCTGCTGCTGCTTCGCAAAAGGCATTTGGCCTGACCAGCCCCTCCACCAGAAAGTTTCTAAGGGAGCTGCAGCAGCAGCTGCAGCAGCAGCAGCTGCAGCAGCAGAGTCTCCTGCTGCAGAGCCCCCTACAAACCACGGATGCGGGGGTATGGGGGGCAGCTCAGTGGTCTCTACGCTGGCTGCAGAAGCAGCAGCAGCAGCAGCAGCAGCAGCAGC